>NC_134691.1:66044605-66134605 GCF_050947455.1 Rhinoderma darwinii
CAGTCCTTTCTTGCCGTGTTCGAGGAGCCGGGTCGAACATCCTCTGCCGCAGCCACTCTGTTGACCCTCAAGCAAGAAGGCTCAACTGTAGGGGAGTATGCTATCTCCTTCCGTACCCTTGCAGCCGAGCTGGCATGGAACAATGAGGCACTGGTGGCGACCTTCTGGCAGGGACTGTGCTCTCACAACAAGGACGAACTGGCAGCCCGCGACCTTCCTTCTACCTTGGATGCCCTCATCCTGTTAGCCACACGGGTTGATATGAGAATCCGGGAGCGGTCTCAAGAGGTTCGACAGGAGAGCCGTGTCCACAGACCAGCACCATCAGTCCAGAGACCACTATTGTCCACTCCTAGTGCGCTACCTGAAGAACCCATGCAGGTAGACAGAGTCCGGTTATCTGAACAGGAGAAGCAGCGCAGACGCTCCTCTGGACTATGTATGTATTGTGGCCTCAAGGGTCATTTTGTGCGCCAATGCCCACAGAAACCGGGAAACTCCAGTACCTAGGGTTGATTGGAGAGGCAACTCTAGGTGGAACGTCTCCAAACGTTAAAACCTCTTCCAGATTATCGATTCCTGTGGCCATCGTCACTGGAGAGACATCACATCCTTCCTCCGCCTATCTTGACTTTGGAGCGGCTGCTAATTTTATCCAGCAGGATCTAGTGGATCGTTTTCGTCTACCCACAGTCCGTCTGGAGAGACCCCTGGCTGTTGCCTCAGTGAATGGTCTACCATTGCCTGATCTGATCATGCTCATCACAGAGCCGTTGACACTACGGGTCGGAGCTCTTCACTCAGAAAAGATCACCTTCCTGGTATTACCCAAGGCGATCAATCCTATCCTGCTAGGTCTGCCATGGCTCCGTCTACATGCCCCGACACTTGACTGGAATTCTGGAGAGGTTCTTCAATGGGGTCCCAGATGCCATAGTCATTGCCTGTCACAAGTCCGTCCAGTTGTGCCCCCTCTGCCTCAGTCACTTTCCGGTCTACCATCTCAGTATGCCATTTTTGCGGATGTCTTTTGCAAACGAGAGGCTGAGACGTTGCCTCCACATCGGAATTATGACTGTCCCATTGAATTGGTTCCCAATGCTTCTCTTCCCCGTGGACGAGTATATCCTCTCTCCTTGCCAGAGACTTTATCGATGTCAGCCTATATCAAGGAGAACTTGGAGAGGGGTTTTATTAGAAAATCTTCCTCCCCAGCCGGGGCAGGCTTCTTCTTCGTTACAAAGAGAGATGGATCTCTTCGACCCTGCATTGACTACCGTAGTCTCAATCAGATCACGGTCAAGAACAAATACCCGTTGCCACTTATTTCCGAGCTCTTCGATCGCATACGAGGAGCCAAAAATTTTTCTAAGCTAGATCTGCGGGGGGTTATAATCTAATCCGGATTCGCCGGGGTGACGAATGGAAGACGGCATTTAACACCCGCGATGGGCACTACGAATACCTAGTGATGCCCTTCGGACTGTGTAACGCTCCCGCAGTATTTCAGGAGTTCGTTAATGATATCTTCCGAGGTCTCCTCTATATGTGTGTTGTAGTTTATCTCAATGATATTTTAATTTTCTCCCCAGATCTGATGACCCATCGGAGGCATGTTTGTCAAGTTCTTCTGCGACTAAGAGAGAATCGCTTGTATGCCAAGTTGGAAAAGTGCACCTTTGAAAATAAGTCTTTGCCCTTCCTGGGCTACGTCATCTCGGATCAAGGCCTTAAGATGGACCCTGAGAAACTAAAGTCTGTCCTGGAATGGCCACGTCCTCAAGGCCTAAGGGTCATACAACGGTTCCTGGGATTCGCCAATTTCTACCGGCAGTTTATTCCGAACTTTTCTTCTTTGTTGGCTCCCATCTCTACCCTTACCAAGAAGGGTGTGAACGCCAAGGTGTAGACTCCAGAGGCAGAGTCCGCATTCATTAGCCTCAAGAAAGCCTTCACTTCAGCTTCAATCCTCCATCACCCTGACGTGTCTCGGCAGTTCTCACTAGAAGTGGACGCCTCCTCTGTTGGTGCAGGTGCACTTCTGTTCCAGAGGAGCTCCAAAGGAAAGGCAGTGGTATGTAGCTACTACTCAAGACTGTTTTCTTCTCTTGAGCGCAATTACTCCATTGGAGATCGGGAGCTACTGGCTATCAAATTGGCCCTGGAGGAGTGGAGACATCTTCTAGAAGGCGCAGCTCACCCCATCCTGATCTTCACCGACCACAAGAACCTCACCTACCTTCAGTCCGCTCAAAGACTAAATCACCGTCAAGCCAGGTGGTCGCTGTTCTTCACCCGTTTCCAATTTCTGCTCCACTACCGTCCCGCTGACAAGAATGTGAGGGCCGATGCCCTGTCCAGATCATTTGAGACGGAAGACACGGTGGAGTCCCTTCAGACAATCATAGATCCATCCTGCGTTGTCACCGCTAATCCTCTGCAGCTTAGAAATATCCCTCCGGGGAGGACTTTTGTTCGATTGGCAGACAGAAAAAGAATTCTCCGCTGGGGACACAGTTCTAAACTAGCTGGGCACGCTGGTGTCCGTAAAACCCAAGACCTGATTGCCCATCACTTCTGGTGGCCCAAGCTACCTAAAGATGTTCTGGACTTTGTCTCTGCTTGCTCGGTGTGTGCCTCTAACAAAGTAACTCACTCCAAGCCTGCCGGCCTGCTTCAACCTCTGCCTGTACCCAGTGCCCCCTGGCAGCACATCGCAATGAACTTCGTCACAGACCTTCCTCCCTCAGCAGGATGCAACACCGTCTGGGTGGTGGTGGACCGGTTCTCTAAGATGGCACATTTTATCCCGCTGACTGGCCTACCTTCTGCTCCCTGACTGGCGAGTCTCTTCATTCAGCACATCTTTCACTTGCATGGCCTGCCTCTTCACATTGTCTCCGACCAGGGGGTTCAGTTTACCTCTAAGTTCTAGAGAGCCCTCTGTAAACTCCTGGATGTGAGTTTGGACTTTTCCTCTGCCTATCACCCCCAATTCAATGGGCAAGCTGAGAGGATCAACCAGATCATGGAAAATTATCTACGCCACTTCATCTCTTCACAGCACGATAACTGGGTACAGCTTCTTCCATGGGCCGAGTTTTCATACAACAACCACACATGTGAGTCCACCACTTCCACTCCGTTTCACATTGTGTACTGTCAACATCCCAGAGTCCCTCTTCCTGTGTCGACTTCATCTCAGGTACCCGCTGCTGACTCTACATATGGGGACTTCCTGCAAATCTGGCAACAGACCCGGTCCTCTATTTTGCTGGCATTAGATCGCATGAAGCGAAAGGCAGATACTAAGAGAAGAGAGGGACTAAAGTCTGGCTGTCCTCTCGGAACATTCGCTTGAAGGTACCCTCATACAAGTTCGCTCCCAGGTTCCTTGGTCCTTTCGAGATTCTGCAAAAGATTAACCCTGTCTCCTATAAACTGCGGCTGCCTCCTACCCTCAGAATCCCTAACTCCCTCCATGTGTCCCTCTTGAAACCAGTGGTCCTGAACCGCTACAGCAAGACTTCTAGTTCCACAGTTGCCCCCAGCAGTCCTTCTGACGTATTCGAGGTAAAAGAGATCCTGGACTGCAAAAGGGTAGGAGGAAGGACTTTCTATTTGGTGGACTGGAGAGGGTTTGGTCCTGAGGAGAGGTCCTGGGAGCCAGAATAGAACCTTAACGCTCCTGCTCGTATTAAAAAATTCCTCTCTCGCTCTGGCCCTAAGAAGAGGGGGCGTAAAAGGGGGGATACTGTAGCGTCCATGGCCACGGGCCGTCGGGCTTACTCGCCTCCCGACGCCCGCAGCCATGTATCCGTGAGCGCTGGTCCCCGTCTCCCTCCTAGGAGACGCCAGCGGTCACTTCCGCTCAGTTCGGCTGTGTCCCGTAGGGTGCGCGCACACGCTCGCGCCCGGCCTTAAAGGGCCAGCGCGCGCAAATAGGAAGTCGTCATCATCATCAACTGCCATGATTTCCTGGTCTATAAGAAGGCCCCAGGCCTTCTAATCCTTGCCTGAGCGTTGTTAGTCTATCCCAGTCTGTCTCGCAAATGGTCCCTTAATGTTTCCCCGTTCCAGCTGTTACCCGTGCCCTGTTACCCATTCCTGTATTACGCATTGTTCCAGTTCCTGTGCCTACCAGTGTTGGAGTCGTGTCTTCTGCCACGTCCAGTGTCTTCTGCCACGTCCAGTGTCTTCTGCCACATCCAGTGTCTTCTGCCACGTCCAGTGTCGTTTGCCACGTCCAGTGTCTTCTGCCACGTCCAGTGTCTCCTGCCACGTCCAGTGTCTCCTGTCACGTCCTGTGTCTCCAGCCACGTCCAGTGTCTTCTGCCACATCCAGTGTCTTCTGCCACGTCCAGTGTCATCTGCCACGTCCAGTGCCTTCTGCTTCATCGCATACTGCCCGCCACGTCTGGCGCCACCTGCCGCACCAGCCTCCATCCGTGCTGTAGCCACAGCCACCGTCCGGACTATTTCAGGTACCCCAGCATTATTGTCTGCCATTGACTTTCGCATAGACTGTGACCTGGTCAGCTGCCTCCCCGCTACGGCGCAGCGGCCTAGTGGGTCCACATACCCTGTGTCCGTGACATAGGGTCCCTGACGGTGTGAAAATGACCTCTGCAAAGTACGTAGAGTTTATGACTGACCACTTTCTTCCGTGGTACAAAAAGAAGAACCGTGCCTGCCGTAGCAAAATTATCTTCATGCATGACAATGCACCATCTCATGCTGCAAAGAATACCTCTGTGTCATTGGCTGCTATGGGCATAAAAGGAGAGAGAAACTCATGCTGTGACCCCCATGTTCCCCTGACCTCAACCCTATTCCTTTGGAGCATCCTCAAGCAAAATATCTATGAGGGTGGGAGGCAGTTCACATTAAAACAGAAGCTCTGAGAGGCTATTCTGACATCCTGCAAAGATATTCAAGCAGAAACTTTCCAAATACTCACAAATTCAATGGATGCAAGAATTGTGAAGGTGATATCAAAGAAGGGGTCCTATGTTAACTTGGCCTGGTAATTATTTTTTTATTGAAAGAGCTTTTGATTTCTGTAATTATGACCTCCTGATTCTGCAAATTCAACAAATTACCATTTTAGTTCTCTTTACAACCTTTAAAATGTTTTGATCTCTGTTGTGCATAATAATTTGAAACAGTGCATTTTGAGTTTTTTACTTCTAAAAAAAAATCTGTTATCATTAGGAGATTTGTTCAATAAAATTTGCATTATACTCCAACGGTTGATGGCTTGAAGATTATACTGACAGTCATTTGCATCGACTATTTAGGAAAATCAGCAAAAAATAACATTTGCATAATAATTTGGAATGCGGTGTACATACACACTATATATATATATCTATACACTACCGTTCAAAAGTTTGGGGTCACCCAGACAATTTTGTGTTTTCCATGAAAACTCAAACTTATATTTATCAAATGAGTTGCAAAATGACTAGAAAATATAATCAAGACATTGACAAGGTTAGAAATAATGATTTTTATTTTAAATAATAATTTTCTCCTTCAAACTTTGCTTTCGTCAAAGAATGCTCCATTTGCAGCAATTACAGCATTGCAGACCTTTGGCATTCTAGCTGTTAATTTGCTGAGGTAATTTCACCCCATGCTTCCAGAAGGCCCTCCCACAAGTTGGATTGGCTTGATGGGCACTTCTTGCGTACCATACGGTCAAGCTGCTCCCACAACAGCTCTATGGGGTTGAGATCTGGTGACTGTGCTGGCCACTGCATTACAGATAGAATATCAGCTGCCTTCTTCTTCCCTAAATAGTTCTTGCATAATTTGGAAGTGTGCTTTGGGTCATTGTCCTGTTGTAGGATGAAATTGGCTCCAATCAAGCGCTGTCCACAGGGTATGGCATGGCGTTGCAAAATGGAGTGATAGCCTTCCTTATACAAAATCCCTTTTACCTTGTACAAATCTCCTACTTTACCAGCACCAAAGCAACCCCAGACCATCACATTACCTCCACCATGCTTGACAGATGGCGTCAGGCACTCTTCCAGCATCTTTTCAGTTGTTCTGCGTCTCACAAATGTTCTTCTGTGTGATCCAAACACCTCAAACTTCGATTCGTCTGTCCATAACACTTTTTTCCAATCTTCCTCTGTCCAATGTCTGTGTGCTTTTGCCCATATTAATCTTTTCCTTTTATTAGCCAGTCTCATATATGGCTTTTTCTTTGCCACTCTGCCCTGAAGGCCAGCATCCTGGAGTCACCTCTTTACTGTAGACGTTGACACTGGCGTTTTGCGGGTACTATTTAATGAAGCTACCAGTTGAGGACCTGTGAAGCGTCTATTTCTCAAACTAGAGACTCTAATGTACTTGTCTTGCTGCTCAGTTGTGCAGCGGGGCCTCCCACTTCTTTTTCTACTCTGGTTAGAGCCTGTGTGTGCTGTCCTCTGAAGGGAGTAGTACACACCGTTGTAGGAAATCTTCAGTTTCTTGGCAATTTCTTGCATGTAATAGCCTTAATTTCTAAGAACAAGAATAGACTGTCGAGTTTCACATGAAAGCTCTCTTTTTCTAGCCATTTTGAGAGTTTAATCGAACCCACAAATGTAATGCTCCAGATTCTCAACTAGCTCAAAGGAAGGTCAGTTTTATAGCTCCTCTAAACAGCAAAACTGTTTACAGCGGTGCTAACATAATTGCACAAGGGTTTTCAAGTGTTTTCTAATTATCCATTAGCCTTCTAACACAGTTAGCAAACACAATGTACCATTAGAACACTGGAGTGATGGTTGCTGGAAATGGGCCTCTATGCACCTATGTAGATATTGCATTAAAAACCAGACGTTTGCAGCTAGAATAGTCATTTAGCACATTAACAATGTATAGAGTGTATTTCTGATTAATTTTATGTTATCTTCATTGAAAAAAACTGTGCTTTTCTTGCAAAAATAAGGAAATTTCTAAGTGTCCCTAAACTTTTGAACGGTAGTGTGTATATATATATATATATATATATATATATATATATATATATATATATACACACTGTATATATCTACACGCACACATTATACACATATAAAGTACACATTGTAAACACACATGCACTTTTTATGTAGGATGTTTGTGAAGGGAGTTCAGCAGCTTGATGGGATGAGGGCCTTTACTCCTTCATTCCTCCTGCTCACAGCCCAACACAGTGCACGCAGACAGTCTCCCAACCCCCTCTCTGACGTCCTGACTGGTTACAGCAAGAGGAGGAGCAGAGGTGTGAAGAGTAAAGTAGCACAGTTTTGTTAGATAGCAGCACAGAATACAGCTGCTATTACAGTCGGACAGCAGTTCTTAGCTGCTGTGCCGCCCCATTAGAAATGCTGTACCCTGCTGTCTGAGACACTGATCATTTGGGCAGCCAGCAGGCGGTCCACTGATCACCGGCCCCTCTGGCATTTGCCAGAACTGCCAGATGGCCAGTCCGGCCCTGGCTGCAGCCAATCACTGGCTGCAGCGGCACATGGCCTACAATGTCATCTTGGGAGGCCGGACTACGCGCAGAAAAGAGGGAGGGAGTAAGTATGTTTTTTTTTTATTATTACCCCAGGGCTGCTTTCCGAAGTGGAAATTTCCGTTAGAAAAACCGCACCACAACGTGGTGCGGTTTTTCGGACAGAAGGTGCAACGAGGCCCAGGTCAGATATGCTGCACAGTTTTTACGCATCGTATTAGACCCATGGTAACCTGGCCTCAAATTGTGAGGTCCGCGGGACTGACGGATTCAGGTCTTAGCGAAAGATACAGCTGCTCTTTATAGAGAATACAAAGCAGATGTATCTCAAAAAGTAAAACAAATTTTTAATAAAGACTAAATATAAAGTTACACCAAACAGACTGATGGACCTGTTTATTTATATATATAAAAAAAAATGTCTAGACATTATGTGCTGGGTCGGGCAGCACGGGCCCCCTTATTCCCGGTGGTGTCACTAGCACCGGGCAGCCGGGGCCCCACGTGCAATTTCCACGTTTAATTGTATCTGCGTCCTTAGGACGCAGATATAATTGAACACTATTGCAGAGCAGGGGCTACCTGCTCTGCAGCTTACTGGGCTACAGGCCATGGTCGGCCAGCAGCCTATAAGGTGCAGGAACAGGATCCCTGCGCAGACCAGCATGATGACATGTTCATCATGCCGGCCTATTCAAGTATCCCATCTCAGCTGCTGTGCAGCAGCTTAGTTCATTGCGGGAACGGGGCTAGGTGAGTATACGTTTTTTGATTTGTTTGGGTTGCACTATGAACAACGGGGGGCTATGTGGCACTATGTAGCTAGTAGCCAGGCTATATACAGGGAAGATGGCTGGTATATACAGGGATGATGGGGGTTATATACAGGGATTATGGGGGTTATATACAGAGAGGATGGGGTTTATATACAGGGATGATGGATGGTATATAATTAGAATGCGCCTTTTCAGTTGTAAACATGCGTTGGGGGGCCCACTCAGAAATGTTTTGCCCCCCCCCCTGTGCTAAACCCCTAGCTACGCCTCTGACCCATGGAGAACACTGTAGAAATATATCTACACAAAGAACAACAACATGGAGAATACTATAGAAAAATATATCTCTATATAGAACAACCACAAGGAGAATAAATACTACAGTAAAATATTTCTACACATATGACAACCACATAAAAAGTACTACAGGAATATTTATCTTTATATAGAACAAACACCCAGAGAATATTCTTGAAATATATATCTACACATACAGTAGGACAGCCACAGGGGGAATACTATAGAAATATATATCTTTTCAAGGTCTGTGCAACATACAATTTTGAGAAATCTTGTATTAATGGATTATACTGTAGCTTCATATTTTCCTAGAAGAGTGGATAGATTTTTCATACGAGTAGTAGTACTTTCTGAGTCTACAATCTTTTCTCTTCTTCTTAGATATATACCACAGATATAGCCATTTATTTTATACAGCCCTTTTAGGATGTTTTAGAGTTATATAGCCACTCACATTTCATGTATATTGTTTCTCTTCCCATTATGGGAATAATAGATGGGAACCGGTGCTAATGTTTGCCATTTACAGCACTCGAAGCCCCTAGCCTGTGCAAAATAAGTGTTTCATTTCAGCCATATGGTAAGACAGACAAACCTAATGTGCATTAGGAAAAATCTGCATTTAGTTTTAACTAAATATTCACCAAAAACCATTACGGGGGTTTATAGTAGATGAATGCTTTTCAGCAAGGTCTATTGTGGTTTGTCATTGAAAAAGAAAAAGCATGTTTTATTGAACAAGTAAATAAATAAAAAGGTAATAAATTCATTTTACATTTTATTATGTTCATGATATCTTATGCCCAAGTCATCAATCTGCTGTTATTTCTTACAATTTCTGTAAACATAAAATTAACTTTCAATAGGCTTGCAGATATGCAAATTACTAATCATTCTCGAAAACTCCAGAGAACCAAATTGCAGACCCTACAAAAAATAATGCTTATGGATAGTTGGCCTACAAAGTCAGGCCGGTTACTGATGGCCTTACACGATCGGACTGTATCATCTGTATTACATCCGCAACACACAAACTTTATCAGCCGTACTACAGCCATAATACACAAACTCCTTGCAGTTTTACTGAATCGGATTTAGATTTCACCATAGGATTCTATAATGATCAAAGTCCAGTTTAATAGATCCGCAGAAGGTCCAAGTATTGTGGCCATAATAAGGGACACATTTATAACAGCCATGTGAATGTGGGCTTAGAATAAATTAATTTCTAATATCTTTAGTTTATGTATGTGTTTACAAAAAGCTGACAAAAAGCAAGGAACTCTCTCTGGGATTCGCAGGCCCAGGGCATATGATTCACAGAGGTAGTGGCTGCCATTGGGCCTATGGAAAGATGTTTGCCTCACCCTGCTTCCCCATGTGCAATGTGAGCATCTGCAGGATTCCCCCTTGTCCACAAGTAACACAAAATTATTCAGCGGTACCAGGCCGAGAGTCTTTGGTTGTTTTTCCTACAGGATAGAAGGAAGTAAGAACAAGTACTGGACCCATCTAGTTTTTCGAGAAGCCACCATTTTTATTTGTCTATGTAAACTCCTATTTAGTAATGTAAAAGGAAAAGGGAAATGGGAGGAAACCTCCAGCTCACCAATCTGACGCTCCTGTGTTAGTAGTCGCCCGGATCAGCCGCGACGGCACACGGCAGCAATTGCAGAAAAAAACCCAGAGAAGATCCAGCGATTGTGATGTAAATAGGAAAAGCTAGGTTTCCACTTTATTTGAATGCAAGCTGTCAAAGCTTATAACAGAACACCAGGAGGAAAAGACAAGGTGGTGGTATGCGGCAATACAATAGCCAAACTCCTATTATTGCAAAAGTGTTGACAGAGAGAAAAATCTATAGTAAAAACCTGTTACTTTTTGCTTGTAACTGCAGATGAATTATTCTGGTTCTGAATGCTTCTGGTGGAACATAGTAGGAGCAAAATTATTTTTTTGGGTGAAGGTCTGTAGCAGATTTGGATTCCAGGAAACGATCAGGCAGGAGGGTGATGATAGCAAGAGTTGTCAAGTAACAGTCGAGGTTCATGTACTCAGATAAGCGGCAACAGCTTGTAGCCTCCAGTGAGGCAGCAAGCAACTAGACTAGAGGCTTAAAGTTTATATAGGAAGAAAAATGGGTGAGACTAATCTGGGTATCAAGGCAAGGAATATCAAGAACATCCAGCAGTGACCTGTCCAACATCCCTGATGGAACAATGAAAAGAGCTACTGCCTGGGATACAAGAGTTTCTGAAGTTCTGACAGTTTTCATCTTATGTACCCTTTTGTGAGAAATAAATGAGAGAGTTAGCGTTTTAAGTGGAGTTATTCTTTAAGTAAATCTCAACTTTTTATCATTATATTGTTTTTAGGTACAAAATTCTAGACCAATTCATTACTTAATATACCTTTATAATGGCTGGAGCTTTGTTTTCCTGATACAAGGCTCCAAACCCACTGCATAAACATGGGTTTAAAAGATAACATGCTGCCTACTTGAAGCCACCATTAGAGGGCCTTTACTGCATACTGTTTTATCATTGAGTTCAATGTAGAACAATATGCAATTAGCTCCTAGGCTCTGTCCCTCTGATCAATATAAAGATATATTAAGAAATAAATCAGCTCCGAATTTGAATTTATTTAGATTAAATAAACAATATGGTGTTTAAGGCTAGAAATTTACTTTAAGGTAACTTTTTTTAGTCTATGGTGATGAAGCAAGTAGAATGGTTTTGAATTTTAGAACCAAAGATGTATCAAGTGTTGGGATAGTAAATTCATATGAAACAGGTCAAAGCATTGACTACACCCCCACTTTACTGGTTGTTTTTACTAATTCTATGGCACATTGCCACTGTCAGCTGTTAAATATTGGCTTGAAATCAATATGCATACAATTATTAAACATGAAATAGGCACACTGATCCAGGGCCAGCTATGTTACAACCTATATATGGTACATACTAAATAAGTTCCGGTACAGTGGGCATTATATTATGGATGGTCCACTTTTTTTTGGGTAAAAGTTTAACACACTATGACTCCAGCTGAAAATTACGTTCTGCTTGTAATGTGTTATTGCTTATATTGCCATATTACCTGTCATTAGGCTGCTTTTCTGTCACTTGGTCCAGAGGGTTCTCTGTTTGACTTTTTTAGGCCGCCCTGACCCTGATATACAGTGAAGGGATTCTCCCACTACTATCTCTATCACTCAGAAACATGCTTGAACATCATATCAGTGACTAAATGCAAGTACACAAAAAGCATAACGGCATTACACATTTTATTGCATCAAATCAAGTCCATTTATTGGTGCTTGGTGTCACTACCCCACATGGCTTGGCATTCCATTTTACTACACTGGTAATGCCTGGATAAGGGCTAATTGAGACCCAAACATTTCATATTATGTTTATCTCTGTCTCGCAATAAACTGCATTGAATTTAATGCAAGAAAATATGGAGTGCTGTTTTGCTTTTATTATGATTGGAATTGTGAATGATCCCTTGATAATGGATTTTTGAATTGCACACATGCATGGCCGGGTTCCCCCAACCAATGGCTCTGGTGCCACATGTGGCTCTTTGGCCCCCAGCTGTTGGCTACTTCAGATGCTACTATGCACTTGAGGCACCAGGGATGTCATTACATTACTGAAACTTGCCACTAGTGTCAAGATCATATAGATGTGAGCCAGGAGCGTAACTAGGAAAGACTGGGCCCCATAGCAAACTTTTGACTGGGGCCCCCCTCCCCTGGGTGTCACACAACCCCCCCTTGTAGATAGTGCCTTTTTTACAGCCCCCCCTGTAGATGGCGCCATACAGCCCCCTCTATATGGCGCTATCTACAGAGGGGGCTGTATGGCGTTATCTACAGAGGGGGCTGTATGGCGTTATCTACTGGGGGGCTGTATGGCGCTATCTACAGAGGGGGCTGTATGGCGCTATCTACAGGGGGGGTTGTATGGCGTTATCTACAGGGGGGGCTGTATGGCGCTATCTACAGAGGGGGCTGTATGGCGCTATCTACAGGGGGTCTGTATGGCGCTATCTACAAGGGGGCTGTATGGCGTTATCTACAGGGGGAACTGTATGGCGCTAACGCCATACAGCCCCCACTGTAGAGAACGCCATACAGCCCCCCCTGTAGGGAACGCAATACAGCCACCCCTGTAGGCAACGCCATACAGCCCCCCTGTAGGGAACGCCATACAGCCCCCCCTGTAGGGAACGCCATACAGCCACCCCTGTAGGGAACGCCATACAGCCCCCCCCTGTAGGGAACGCCATACAACCCCCCCTGTAGGGAACGCCATACAGCCCCCCCTGTAGGGAACGCCATACAGCCCCCCCCCTGTAGGGAACGCCATACAGCCCCCCTGTAGGGAACGCCATACAGCGTCCACAGACCTACAGTGTGTCCTACAAAAGACATGCATCCCCTACACATGTGTGATCGCTGGCAGCGATAAGGAGAACGGGGGACCAAAAGTCCCCCGAAGTTCTCCATGACTAACCTCTGACTTCCGGCGTCTGCGCAGCTCAATAAAAATGAAAGAAGCGCGGGTCACGCATGCGCACAAGCGCGACCGGCGTTCCATTCATTTCTACGGAGCTGCCGACACAGACCCCGGAAGTCCGAGGTTTGTGATGGAGAACTTCAGGGGACTTTCAGTCCCCCGTTCTCCCTATCAATGCCAGCGATCACACATGTATCCCCTATCCTGTGGATAGGGGATACATGTCTTTTGTTTAATGGCAGAGCGGGGAGATACCTCCCTGCTCTGCCGTAGTGTTCAGTGGCGTCGCGCTGTAGCAGCCATAGCGGCTGCTAGCGGAGCCTCCGGCCATGGTGGGGGCCCGTGTCGCCCGCCGGGCCCCGCGGGCCCCATAGCAGCCGCTACGGCTGCTACGGAGGTAGTTACGCCACTGATGTAAGCTAACACAAGGCTAAGAGCCATGTCATTTTGTCATATATTTGATACACTTTTAACCTTTTAATATTCAGTGTGGCTCAATACCACCTGTCATATTTGAAAGGGATCACTAAGAGGTCATTAGGGATTGTGCTGCCCTCAAATATCATCGATATCGTTGATCAGTAATGCATTAAAGAGACCAGAGCCTTCCCCCTATTCTATATACTATATACTATGAAGTTGAAAAATAAGCAACATTATTCCATAGAGTCATATAAGTGGGAAAAAAAAGTAAGGCCCCATGCACGTCCGCAATTCCCCCGCAAATGCACGGGAGAATTGCGGACCAATTCATTTCTATGGGCCCATACACACAATCCGTGTTTTCACGGGTCTCCGCATGTCCGCAAATCCGTGCCGCAGAAACTCAGGACATGTCTTATTACGGGCCGCAAATTCGATGCGGACATGCCAATAGAAGTCAATGGGCCCGTGGAAATTGCGGATACACCTCCGTGTGTCATCCGCAGTTTGCGGATTTGCCGAAATGTTGCTAGGCGACAACCGGGAATGAGTTCTGTCGTCATCCTGTTTTAGCTAGGCTTTTTTTTTTTCATCCGCATTTTGCGGATTACATACGGATGAACTGCGGATTACATACGGATGAACTGCGGATGACATTTCACCGAACACGGTCCTGGAATTTGCGGACCAGAAAAACACTACGGTCGTTTGCATGAGGCCTAACTCGTTTATTCTCCTACTTTAAAACCAAAGTTGAGGTGTAGACTATCATTCAACAACATTAATGAATTACTCACTGACCCAAGTATAAAATATGTAACATGTATTTTCCTTTGCTTATATAGCGCCAACATATTCTTCAGCACAGATTGTTTTTAATACACATTGTAGTTAATATGCTGACCAAAGCAACAACTAAACTCCCACAAGAATAATGGAAGAACATAGAAGATCAATGCAGATAGAAACTTGCTATATTTAAAGGCTCTTAAAGCAAAGAAAAAACGGAGTACAAAGCCATATTTATAAAGATATAACAACTTTTAATTAATCACAGAAATAAGGCAAATATTTAAAAATGTACAAAATGATTGGCTTTGTACTCCCTTTTTTCTTTGCTTTAATATCAATCATGGATTTACCTTTGTACTAAGAAATAAAATGTATTTATGTACCCTTAAAAAGAGTTATGCAGGATTAGTAAAACATAGAAGCTTTTTTTGCATAAATAATGCCACACCTGCCCATGGCTGTGTCTGGTATTGCTGCTCAACTCCATTGAAATAAACGGAGCTGACCTGCAATACCACCCACAACCTATGAACAGGTGTGGCACTGTTAAAGAAATCAGCCATGTTTTTCTAATCCAGTACAAACCCTTTAATGAGGATGGTCACTAGAACCTAGTTTCTTAATCTAAACAGTAAATAATAAATCTACAATAAAATATCTAGAATCTGTGTTCTGGTATATACAAGTATTAGTATCCCTTATTCAACCACTTGGCTACATCCGTATATGTAATCTGTAATGTCATATTTCTATTACATGCGAGATGAGACTAAATAAATCATTATTAAAAATCCATAAAGAATTTTCCTGGCAGTCACATATACATCATTTTACTTAATGATTTGAATTATAAAAAAATTAAAACCATAAAAATATCAAATGA
Source organism: Rhinoderma darwinii (assembly GCF_050947455.1). Lineage (NCBI taxonomy): Eukaryota > Metazoa > Chordata > Amphibia > Anura > Rhinodermatidae > Rhinoderma > Rhinoderma darwinii. Next base: position 66,059,810 of record NC_134691.1, read on the forward strand.
CCTTGAGTATTTTTGGCTAGCCCAAGTCTTCTCCAGTCACGCCAGTTTTGGCGTCTTCCCTCCAGTGTAAATCTAGTGGAGGCGTATCATTTTACTTTGAGTAGAATGAGAATTAGCAAGTAGATAATGGTTGGATTTGAAGGGCTTAATATCTTTCATGGCTATGTAATTATATAACAGAGAAAAAACAATTCTCATGACAGAAATTTTGATACTTACCCCACAGTTTATGGTCCGTTTTAAACAGAATTTATAAATTAAAAATGTTAAGAAGTTTGGAACATGAAAGGTGTTATTTGGATTAAACAACCTAAGGCATCGGAGGCTTAACTTGAAGCTCTTGAGCCTCATTGTAAAATCTGTAACAGGTCCACCCACCTACCATGTGGCATTTATAATACTGTCTTATGTGGTGTAAGGACTATTAGGTCACCTTAGGTAGCAGGGCCCGATACCGACTGCTACTGTATCTCTGCACTCTCTAAAGTTACACCACTGCCAGGTACAGTATAATGACATACGGGGGGGGGGGGGGTACCCTGATTGGGGCCTGGATCTATTAGGTAAAGTGAAGCATACCAAGAACAGCTTTTGGAACAATATACAATTTAGCAAAAATGGACCATATACGGTGCTGCTACATATGAAGTAGAGGGAGTTCGAGATTATGAAATGTAGGAATTTAATAGTGAATTTATTAATAATAACAATAATAATAATAATAAGGCTACACGTTTCAACGCTGGACCAGCGTCTTCCTCAGGCCATGATGAAGACGCTGGTCCAGCATTGCAACGCGTAGCCTTATTATTATTAAATTCACTATTACATTCCTACTTTTCATTATCACGAACTCCATCTACTTCATATGTAGCAGCGCCGTATATGCTCCATTTTTTCTGTATCTTGTTCTATATGTTCGGTGACATTCCTTGTCTACCGGTCTGGACCCTGGCAGAAGCACATCATTTACTTCCAACTGATTAAATCTACATCAGAGTTGTGTCTGTTTGAGCACAACCATAATAGGTGGACATATATAACATTCTCTACCTATATGTCCAACTATCTTAGACTTATCTGCACTATGTGGTGCCATGCATCTCCTTTTCTTCCTCTATTTAAAGAACAGCTTTTGACTCTGAAAAACTATCTTTGTCCAAATGAAATCAATGAATACTCTTTGAATTTTAATGGGTGACAAGTAATGCTTTATTTTCCCTTCAGGGATTTCACAGAGAAAATAAGGTACTTAGAGAGTGGAGCTTCCAGTGATAGCAGCTTGTCACTGGGGAAGTTAGTAACCACTAAATTGGTTTAATTTTAAGTTTTAATCAGTAATTAAAACCGGATAGTGAAACATTTTATTTTTTTAACCCGTTCCCACTGCGGCCCCTTTTGACCTCCCTGAAAGAGCCTTATATTTCAAATCTGACATATCTCACTTTATGTGGTAATAACTTTGGAATGCTTTTACCTATCCAAGCAAATCTGAGATTGTTTTCTCGTGACACATTCGACTTTATGTTACTGGTAAAATTTGGTCGATAGATTCAGTATTTAATTGTGAAAAAAAGCAATTAGCATTTTTAGCAATTTAAATGTATCTGCTTGTAAAACAAATAGTTATACAACACAAAATAGTTGCTAATTAACTTTTCCCATATGTGTACTTTCTTTTTGTTTTGTTTTTTGAACATCCTTTTATATTTCTAGGACGTTACAAGGCTTAGAACTTTAGCAGAAATTTCTCACATTTTCAAGAAAATTTCAAAAGGCTATTTTTTCATGGACCAGTTCAGTTACGAAGTGGCTTTGAGAGGTCTATACAATACAAACCCCCATAAATCACCCCATTTTAAAACTTTACCCCTCAAGTATTTAGAAAGTTTCTTAACCCTATAGGCTTTTCACAGGAATTAAAGCAAAGTATAGGTGAAATTACAATTAATTTTTTCTGTAACACAGAAGGTTTTACCAGAATAACGCAACTCAATATTTATTGCCCAGATTCTGCAATTTTTAGAAATATCCCACATGTTGCCCTAGTGTGCTAATGGACTTAAGCACAGGCATCAGAAGCAAAGAAGAACCTAAAAGGATTTTGGGGTCTTCTTTTTATTAGATTATATTTTAGGCACCATGTCAGGTTTGAAGAGGTCTTCAAAACAAAGGAAACACCCTCAAAAATACCCCATTTTGGAAACTACACCGCACAAGGAGTTAATCTAGGGGTATAGTGAGATTTTAGCTAAAAAAAAAAAAATTCCACAAGGAATAAAGAAGAAAAAGTTCCTCATCATTTGTAAAGCAACTTCTCCAGAGTATGAAAATATCCCATATGTGGTCATAAACTGCTGTTTGGGCACATGGCAGGGCTTAGAAGGGAAGTTGCGCTATTTGGCTTTTGGAGAACAGATTTTGCTGGATTGATTTCTTGACACCATGCCGCTTTTGCAAAGCCCCTGTGGGACCAAAACAGTGAAAACTCCCCAAAAGCGTCTCCATTCGGGAAATTACACCCCTTGAGGAATTAATCTAGGGGTGTAATGAGCATTTTGATCCCACAGTTGTTTCATAGATTTTATTAGAATTGGGCAGTGAAAATAATTATTTTTTTCAATAAGACAGATTTAGCTCAAAATTTTTCATTTTGGAAACGGATAAAAGGCAAAAAAGCACCCAACATTTGTGAAGCAATTTCTCCCGAGTACAGCAATACCCCATATGTGGTCATAAACTGCTGTTTGGGCACACGGTAGGGCTCAGAAGGGAAGGAACACCATTTGGCTTTTGGAGTGCAGATTTTGCTGGATTGGTTTCTGGGCGCTATGTTGCATTTGCAAAGCCCCTGTGGGACCAAAACAGTGGCAACCCCCTAGAAGTGACCTAATTTTGGAAACAACACCCCTTAAGGTATTCACCTAGGGGTGTAGTGAGAATGTTAACCCCGCATGTGTTTTCCAGAAATTAGTGTACACTCGATGTTGCAGAGTGAAAATGGCAATTTTTCCATAGATATGCCAATATGTGGTGCCCAGCTTGTGCCACCATAAACAGACAGCTCTCTAATTATTATGCTATGTTTCCCGGTTTTAAAAACACCCTACATGTGCCCCTAATCTTTTGCCTGGACGATCGACAGGGCTCAGGATTGAAAGAGTACCATGCGATATTGAGGCCTAATTTGGTGGCTTACATAGTATTGGTTCACAAATGTAAAGCCTCTGATGTGAAATAATAAAATAAACCCCTGAGAAGTGACCCTATTTTGGAAGCTACACCCCTCAAGGCATTTATTAAGGGGTGTAGTGAGCATTTTTACCCCACAGGTCTTTTTCCTACGTGATTGCGCTTTGGATGGTACAAAGTAAAAAAGTTTATTTTTCCCTAGACATGCCATTTCAGTGGAAAATCTGTCATGCCCAGCTTGTGCCACTGGAGACACACACCCCAAAAATTGATAAAAGGGTTCTCCCTGGTTTGGCGATGCTATGTATGTGGAAGTAAACTGCTGTTTGGGCACGCTGTAGTGTTTAGAAGGGAGGGAGCACCATTTGGATTTTTAGGCACAGATTTTGCTTGGTAGTAGTTTTGTTTGTAGCTTTACTGGTATTTTAGTTAATAATGTGGGGGCATATGTAACCTGGCAGAGTTAATCAGGGGCATAGTGAGGTGGTATAATAATGGGGTAAAAAAAAACAATAAAATAATCCATAGATGTGTGTTACGCTGTGAAGCAATCATTTCTGCACAGGCCAGTGTCGCACTGATAAATGGTGCTTTTTCTTATACCCCTTTTGGTCCACACTCCACACCTTTGCAGTTTGGGAAATTTTGCTGTGAAGTGTTGCCTGGTATAATACGGGCGGCCTCGCTTCCAGCAGATATATTTGGGCCCTCCTTTTCCAGGTTCCCTAATTTTAGGGCCTTTATAAATCGCCTCTTGAAACAGAAGAAATGTTCCCCTCGGGCCGGCACAACTGCATATTTTTCTTTCCTGACCTATGGGAGCCTTAACTTTTTTTATTTTTTCATAGACGTAGTGGTATGAGGGCTGTTTTTATGTGGGATGAGCTGCGGTTTTTATTGGTACCATTTTGGGGTACATGCGACTTGGAGCACTTTTTATCCTTTTTTTTGGGAGGCAAGGTGACCAAAAAACTGCAATTCTGGCATAGTTATTTATTTATTTTTTTATACAGTGTTCACATTACATGTTAAGTTTATTCTGCGGGTCAGTACGATTCCGGCGATACCAAATTTATAGCACTTTTTTTATGTTTTACAACTTTTTCTTGAGCCCGCACTATCTCTGCTACATAACGGCAACCCCTTCCTGACAGCGCCGTAGATATATGGCGGATGTCGGGAACGGGTTCAATTCTATCTTTATTTTTTGATTGTAGATTTTTTTATTATATTTTCTGTATATTCTTATGGGGCAGCTATTGTGTTTGAGCTGCTGTTAACAGTTTAAAAGAGATATGCTTTACAGCAGCCACATAGACCATAGGAACCTGTAAACATGAGTGGACCCATTGTCAAAGGGAAGCTGTGTCCATCACCTATTGTCAAAGGTGGATCGTGTGTGATCTGCCTCCAGCTTTATAATAGAGGTGTTACCTTTCCTTGTAATCCTGCCTGTGATGAGATAACTGCTGAGAAGTGATGTCTACAGAACAGGAAGTATCAGTCTATTATGAGACTCAGTAGCCAGAGCAAAAACTGCAAGATTTAGGGATTAATTCTTTAATAAAGATGACATAGAAAATAAAAATAATACATTCTGCAAAATTCTTAAAAAATATTTTTTCAATAAAAACTTGATTTAAACAATAGGTCATTCTCTGATGACACATTCCCTCTAAGGCTGGGTTCACACGACCTATTTTCAGACGTAAACGAGGCGTATTATGCCTCATTTTACGTCTGAAAATAGGGCTACAGTATGTCGGCAAACATCTGCCCATTCATTAGAATGGGTTTGCCGACGTACTGTGCAGACAACCTGTGATTTACGCGTCGTCGTTTGACAGCTGTCAAACGACGACGCGTAAAAATACAGCCTCGTCAAAAGAAGTGCAGGACACTTCTTTCAGACGTAATTTGAGCCGTTCTTCATTGAACTCAATGAAGAGCAGCTCAAAATTTACGGCTGTCAGAGAAGCCTCGCAAAATGCGAGGAGGAGCATTTACGACTGAAACGAGGCAGTTGTTTTCTCCTGAAAACAGTCTGTCTTTTAGACGTAAATGCCTGCTATAGTGCGCACATACCCTTAAGCTCCTGAAGTTCCTGATGTCCCCTCATTTCCAATCAGTTGGATGCAAGGGAAGCAATACGGTGGGCCTTCGGCAATGTCTGATCATTGGTGGCATTCTTAGTTTTAAGTTGGGCATAGACATGTTTATAGTAAAGTTGTACCAGAATTGCCATTTATCATCTATCCATAAGATAGGTGACAGTTGTCTTATTGCTGGGGCCCCACTGCTGGAACCCACAACAATCGCGGTAACGGCTGTTCTGAATGCCCAACACCTCCTCACTGCACATTGAGGAGAAGCTTGAATGGAGCGGCAGTCAAGCATGTGTCTGTCATTACATTTACTGCTTATGAAACTGACGGAAACAGCCTAGCGCTGTACTCAGCTGTTTCCATCATTCCGATAAATTTTGAATGGAGCAGCAGCGTGCATGCTCAACTGCCGCTCCATTCAATGTGCTTCTCATTGCAATCAAGCAGTGAGGAGGAATAGGGGGTTCGGGGACACTATTCTCGCAATCGGTGGAGGTTCCAATCCTGTGGATTGGTGATAATTGTCGATGCTGGGAATACCCCTTTAACAACCACTGGTGGCTGGTGCTATATGTGTCAATGTGTTTCTTACTTATCCAAAAATATGAAAAATGTCAATTTAATTCAAAGTAGTACTCCCAATTCATTGTGAGGATGATTATTACACACAATCTGTAGGAATGCTTATTGATATCTCAAAAGTCTCCGAAATTCTTGTTGATATTTTATACAGATAGAAAAAAGGATTTGCCTATTCCCAAAATGTTTTCCTTTCTCTTAGTTTGAGCAGTTTTGGTAAACGATGTAATAAATCATTTTTGTTCAAGACTCACACACGAGTGTTGTTAATATCACAATCCTTCTAATAGAATGGGTTTTCTTTCGACAGTTTCATTACAAACGTCACAATACTAAAGAAGATACAAAGGATGGCTGTCACCCTTTATTCTGTAATTACACATCACAGTTAATTTTACCATATACAACTGTGAATACCTGAATCTAACAATTATAAAATGTAAATTTCCAAGATAAATATATGTACATTTACCACACACGTCAATGAAAGTAATGAATGCATTTATAACCACAAGTAATTTCTTGTGATGTTTTATACTAATGCAATATAACTTCATGCAACTGTCTATTCTTATGAGACTGCTTGACTCATAACGCTTGCTCGACTAAGGTAGTTGCTGAGGTTTGGCCAATAGTTGGCTGCACTGCGGCCAAAAACTGTAACCGCTAGATGGTGTACTGCGATATGGCCCAGTTTTGGAATGCTTATTTTTTTGTAAAAACTGAGTGATCAAAAACAAGCATTGCAAAACTGCGCAGATTGACGGTTCTTACATCTGTAAAAATCGCATGACCAAAATCAACATTGAAAATTGTGGTTTTGCTGCATGGTTTTTGACCACGCAGCATGCTAATACACCCAAGCTGTATATTCTGAACAATAAGACGCAATGAACCATTACATCTATCAAAATATTCTATGATAAAAATAATAAAATTACCATTTTATTGCACTTTTCATTATTGCATAGAATACCAGTACAAAATGCAATGATATAAAAGATTTGTCAGTGCAATGTGGATGAATTAGCATGTTGTTAACATTAATCACATATTTTTTTTCTTATTTCTTATTTTTGGTTATTTATTCAGTGCTGAGGCCACATGTTACTTTGAAGTCCATAGTAAAACAAAGCCTATATACGTAGCATTTTGATTTGTTGCATTTTTGGTTTCAGTGGCATAATTTCCAAGCTCTAGGTATGGAGTTTTTTTCTGGTGGTTTTATAGTATAGGCTTCTCTATAGGACTTCAAAAACTGCACCAAAAACGCATGTAAAAAATCCATTAAAATGCATTTTAAAACACTGAAAAAAGTGTGTGTGAAGGAGGCCTTAGGGCGCCTTAATTTAATGGGTCTGCATAATAACAATGGTTATTTACTAAAAATGTATGTCTGCAACACAAAATGTACCTTCAGCAAAGCCAAAACAGGGGTAGACAATGTATCACTACATAGCTAAGTGAATTTGTAATTTAGGAATTTGGAAATAGTTGCGTGACAACCCCAACGGGACTGCCATGTTGGTTGTCATCCAACTTTCTCGGAAACAGATGTAACTAAGGCTGGCACAGACTTGAAATATCTGTTGGACAAATGTTTGTTTAGCTGACCAGTATCTTCCCCAACATAAATACGTACATTAGTATCGAGCATGCACAGTTATTACTGCTAAAGGAACAGTGGGGTATGCTGCTGTCAGACACCACAGATTATTTTACAGGTAAAAAAGGATTAAGCTTTTTGAAATCTAACACAGATGTTGAGAAAAAAAGTTGGATCCCACCAGCGGGTTCAACAAACACAAGCCCTTTTATTAATGCCGAGATCACTGTTGATCATGACATCAAATGCGTTAAACAGCCAGGATCAGGGTTTGCAGAACAGGTGGCTGATGTTGGAAGCTGCTGTGCTCAACATTGCTGTACGTTAAGGCAAAGCTGCCAGCACCATACATTTACAGTGTGAAAAGGGGTTGAAGGGAATATATTGTCAGAAAATTACCTGTTGTTCAATATAATTTTATGTTAAACATAATTTTATATAAGTTGATATTAAACCTAATTTTGACATTTTTTTTTGTACAATATATAAAAAATATATCTTGCAGTTTTCACTCTGTCCACTGAGCCTCACAATAGACTGACACTTCCTGTTCTGTAAAGATCACTTCTCAGCAGTCATCTCATTAACATTACAGGCAAAATTACAATAAAAAGTAATACCTCAAGTGAACACAGGATCCACCCTTTACAATAGGTGATGGACACAGCTCTCCTCGTATCTCTCCCTGCACAATGACCTCTGCACAGGTCACATAGCATGCCTAGAAAACTCTCCCATAGAGGTCAATGGGCAAGCTCCAGACTAAAGATTCCTATGGTCCATGTGGCTGCTGTAAAGTAGCTAACAAAGCAGAGTAGTAGCTCAGGCAAAATGGCTGCCTCCATAATTATGTAAAGAAATGAAAAAATAAAAAAATCTACTGTACCATCAGAAACTAAAAACAAATTAGAAAAATGTAGGTGACATATATGGTTCTAGTTAGTAAAAAAATATTTAGGTGACATATTACCTTTAGACCATGTTCACACCGAGTTTTTTGGCACGTTTTTTGACGCGGAAACGTGTTGGAAAACGCGCCAAAAAACGGCTGAAAATGCCTCCCATTGACTTCAATGGGAGGCAGACACGCTTTTTTACCATGAGCGGTAAATAACTCTTGCAGTAAAGAGAAGCTACATGCCCTATCTTCGGGCGTTTACGCCTTTGATCTCCCATTGACATCAATGGGAGGCAGAGAAAGCGTATTTCGCTGCGTTTTTGCCCGTGGCACTCAATGGGCGCAAGCTAAAAACGCTGTGAAAAATGCGGCAAACGGCGTGCAAAAAAACTCTGTGTGAACTCAGTCTTAGGGTATATTCACCCAGGTTGGACCCAGATTCCACTAATAATTCTGTCCGATTTGGTGCAGATTTTCAGACGCTTCTCCCCTGGTCCCATGTAGCTCCCTGGACTGGTGTCTGTGATGCCAGCCTCCTAGGGTCATGTTTTGTTCCATGGCACCATTGCAGCCTTTGTTTGGCTGCAGTGGTCACATCAATCGAAATGTCATTCCAGCAGCAGCAAAGAGACCAGACGGGGGAGCAGGGAGGCATCGCTATGGGAGACCGAGGGAGGTGAGTGTTTTTTTAATTTTAAGTGTAAATATTTTTTTTCCTTTCCTACCTGTGATGTTTTGCGGTTTGCTGCGAATTCACAGCTTTTCCACAGGAGAAACTGCAACATTTGCTATTTTCAGCGTTTTTTCAATTCCCCGTTGAACTGAAATAGGAAAATCCACTACAAACTATTCCACAGCATAACTTGACAAGCTGTGGATTAAATAATCTGCACCGCAGGTCGATTTCTGCACAGAAAATTGCCGCAGCGTGTGGATGAGATTTTAAAAATCCCATCCACTTTGCTGCTACTGTAATACACTGTGTACTTTTCGCCTGCAAATTTGGATGAAAAATCGACAGCAATCATGAACGTAGCCCTAAAGATACACAATCCGAGTAAAACTAAGACCATAAATAGATTTATTAGCCGCAGTTTACAGATGTTTGAAAAAAATAAGTAAAAACAGCAACAACAAAAGATGCAGATATGTGACACAGATGTCTATTGACTGCATCGCTGGTGGTGGAGTTTCACTGCGAGCACATTTGTATATATTTGCCTATATTTCTGCCTTCCTTTCTTAATCTTTGCCGACCACTTTTCACTTCTTGCTATTGTTTGACAGCTACTGTAACTTCACCTCGGATTGTCTGGCAAGCATTTGATCTGCAGGGCCCAGACTTTGCTTGTGCTGAAAGGGTCTCCGGCATATTGCAGAAAGGTCCTTGCAGCTCAGCGTCATGAGACTCGGCAAAAGTAAATGTGTTAAAAGGCAGACACTTGATCTATTTTCATTTCCCACATTTCCTTTGTGTAATATTTATACATATTAAACACTCCGTCCTCCACAGCCCTGTAAATGATTAGCCTCCCTCTATTTACAACTCACTTTAATTGCTTTAAAACACCATTTGTCAGCTTCATGTTCTATTGACAATGCTATCGATTTATCCGATTTGGGCTTTGTCTTGCCTTTTGTACATAAAACTCACATATGCAGTTCAAATGGGAAATAGCTGTATTGATTTTCTTAACTTGAGCCCAAATGCTAAAGATTTTTGGATAAGCTTTCTCATTACTTAAGCCGAAATCAATAGCAAAGAGCATCTTTTAATGAAAGAGTCGTTTGAGCATCAAACTTCAGAAATGGGGTCCTGTTCATCCCTTGCTTTGGAGATTGATCTTTTAAGATTCTTAAGTGAGGTCCAATTGGTTGACATTGCGGTCTCTCCGGCAGCTTCAGATGAGAGAATGTGAGAAGGATTGGGTAGATGGATTCCTGCTCTTTGGAGAACGTGCTGAGGACTAGAATCCTTTCCCTGCTGAACGTCTCAACTACTAAAGAAGATGAATTCGGGATATTTAAAATGAAATCCGTTCACTAATTATTTCCTGAAATGGATGTGTACTCAGCAAGACTTTACCTCTGCACTCAATGTTACACGTTTCCTTCTAAAATCCTTAAGCACTATATTGTCACCTGGAAGCCAGCCTAATTAGCAATGGCCACTATCGGCCTTTTTACGGAGATTGCAGTCTAATTAATTGGTTTATAGCATGAGATTTGCCGTGTCTTTTAATTTAACTGGGCTTTCTTCCAGTTTCAGGCTCAAGAGCAAACCATTTACCAGCTACGGATTGTGGAGTGTGATCTGAAATCCCAGGCTTAGGAACTGAAAATCTGGGGTTGAACATTTGCCGCATTAGCTTGACAAGTGTGACATGTGGGCCAGCCAAGCATCAGGTACTGTACAAAGATATCATTAACCGCCCTGAGCTACATAAATTAGGCTGATTATGTCTTCACTTAATTAACTGAGAATGACCTATTGATGTATAGGCAAGAAAGATAGAGACTGCATGGTGCACCAGACTAAATTTATTGGCTTTCAATTAGTTCTGCTATTGACTATGACACTTAAGGCAAAAGAACATTTCTGCTGGAGGTTATAAGAAAGAAGGCTTAACTATTTAGGTGCCAGGATATTCCCGAAGAGTCACTAATAACCATTCACTGCTATGCTAAATTAGTATTCATTATTATTAGCATTACTATTATTTAACAAAATATTTTCTAATGTGTATATATATATATATATATATATATATATATATATATATATATATATATATATATTAAAGACACTAAAATCAAACTAAGTGAAGACTAAACAAAAGATATGGAATATGATAACAGTGAAGTGAGGATATTTTTGACTGAAAGGGAACAATTGGGGGAGAAACTTTATCCCATTAACGTCTAATTTTGGTCTGTGACCTTAGTGTAATTGTATCACTTCCTATACGCTTGTGGATCAGGTTTAGTACATAGATAATAGGCTCAGCTTTTTTACTTTATTGTCATGTGGTTGATAATCAATAGGCTCTGGTGCTGTACGTAACTTTGCCATTATTATCCCCTTCCATCCACCGCCATTTTTCAGATTTTCATTTTAGTTTTTTCCTCCCCACCTTACAAAAGTCATAACTTTATTTTTTGTCGATAAAGCCGTATGAGAACTCAATTTTCGCGGGACGAGTTGTCAATTTTCATGGCACCATTTAATGTACCACATAATGTACTTTATAACGGGGAAAAAATTCTTTGTGGAGAGGAATGGAAAAAAAAAAGCAGCAATTGCTTCATTTTTGGGGGGAGGTTTGTTTTTACGGCGTTCACTGTGCGGTAAAGACAACATGTTAACTTTATTCTACGGGTTAATATGATTATGGCAATACCAAATTTATATCGTTTTTTATGTTTTACTACTGTTAAAAGGAAAAAACTAATTCTTAAAAATAAAATTTGTGTTCTGTCGCTACATTCTGTGAGCCATAACTTTTTTGTTTTTCTGTCGATCGAGTGATATGAGGGCTTGTTTTTTTGCGGGCCGAGATGTAGATTCTAGTAGTACCATTTTGAGCAATATGAGACCTTTCAATCACTTTTTATTCCATTTTCTATGGGAGATGAGGTAAACATAAAACAGCGATTTTGACCTTTTTTTTTACTCCGTTCGCTGTGCGAGTTAAATAATGTTATATTGTGATAGTTCAGACTTTTACGGATGCGGCGATACCAGTTATGTTATTTTTTTATTTATTATTTTACATATGAAAAAAATGGAACTCTTTTTAATTTCTTTTAATAGTCCCCCTAGGGGACTTGAACCATCTATCGTTGAATTGTTTACACAATATACTGCAATACTAATGCATTGCAGTATATCGTGATTCTGACCGGCATCTATTAAGATCTAGACTTCATTAGGCTGCCCCCTGATTCTAACGGCTTAGGTGCCACGGTCGCTGTTGACCGCGGCATCAAATGGGTTAAATGAGCGGGATCCTGCTCGAGTGGGATCCTGCTCATTACACTAAAATGTCGGCTATTTGATACAGCCGACACGCTTTTTCTATGAGGCGGGCTCAACCGTGAGCCTGCTCCATACTCCCCCACCTGACCTTTGCCGTACGACGATGTCGGGGAGGGGTTTATGTAAATTTATGTAGAATGTTGTGTCATATTTTCAGAAATCTCTGAGCAGTGCTTTATCGGAATACTCCAAAACATACACACTGTATACAATTTTATGCCTAGCGCAGAGCCTGGGGTCGGTGCATGACTAAAAAAAACACTAAAGGGGGAATTTATGCACCATCCGCCACTCATACATTGTGCACATGCACACACACACACACACACACACACACACACACACACACACACACACACATACAAACACACACACACACACACACACACATGCCACTCACAATCTGGACACATGACCTGGATGCCGCCCAGATTGAGGGTTACAGTGGGGTGTACAGATATTCTAGGAAGTATATGTGCAAGGCCAATTAAAGTCAAAGGTTTTTTATTTTATGGGCCTTCTCACTGGCTTCCTTGCAAGTTGTATTTTTGGCCTCTTTTGGTATTTGTGCTCTAGTTAGTGTTCTGCGGCATGTAACCTGGAGTTGACCTTACCTGCTTTGACCCTGACCCACCTGACCTCCTTCTATAGGTGAATTGTGCCATCCGGATTGGTTCTTTCCATTAGTATTGTAGGAACCAGATCATTAGATCTGACAGGCAATAAGTCCATACTGTTCTATCTCACTTACTATTTTTACTATTGTAGTAATAATTAAGAAAACTTTAGTTCTTATGAAATGGACTATTATATTTCTTCATGCTGCCATTGCAAGTTTGACCAAAGCTATGATCACAAGCTGCTATTAGGGGGCAGTCACATGCGGCAGATTTTGTTGCAGAAATTTGTGCAACTTGAAATCAGTTCCATTCATCTTTATCGAACTTGCAGAAATCCTCACACCTGCTGCAGAAACAACCACATTCAAATGAATGGAAAGGATTTTAAGTCGCAGAAATGCTTGCAACAAAATCTGCTGCGTGTAACTGCACCCTTATTTATACCCCGTGAATGGAGAAGGGATGGGGAAGACACTGGTGGTTCTAGTCAGGGGCGTAACTAGGAAAGACTGGGCCCCATAGCAAAATCTTGACCGGGGCCCCCCCCGGGTGCCACATGCAGCCCCTCTTATAAATAGTGCCCCCTGTAGAATGTACCATACAGCCCCCCTGTGGACAGTGTAACACCCCATTACCCCATTGTGCCATATAGCCCCGCCTATAGACAGTGTAACACCCCATTTTTAGATAGCGCCCCCACCTCTCCCTTGTAGATAGTGCCATACAGCCCCCTGTAGATATCGCCATAAAGCCCCACTGTATATAGCGCTGTACAGCTCCCACTGTATATAGTGCCACACAGCCCCACTCGCTTGTATACAGTGCTCACAGCCCCCCCTGTAGATAGAGCCACAGCCCTCCCCCTTGTAAACCGTGTCATACAGTTCCCCCTTGTGTATAGTGCCACACAGCTCCCCCTTGTGTATAGTGTCACGCAGCTCCCCCTTGTGTATAGTGCCACACAGCCCCCCTTTGTGTATAGTGCCACACAGCCCCCCCCTTGTGTATAGTGCCACAAGGCAATGGTGCATCCGAGAAAGTTGTATCAGCCAGTGAGATGTCACCCAAACATAGAAATGTGGGTTTGGAGTCAGGACTATGTGACTCTTCAGGATAGCAGCACTGCCCCATGACCCTCTAATGAGTAATTAGCATATAGTGAGTATGGTTTTAAAAGCGGATTTTAAGGATTTTGCTGCATCTAAAAAAAACATACAAGGGAATGTTTGGAAATATTGTTAGGTCATGTATTACTGCATGGTGGCGGTTCAAGGGGTTAAAACAACCTGACAGATTCCTATTAAATTTACAATGAAATGAGAACAATTCCATCTGCCCTGCTATTTTGTTATTATAAATATATCCTATATAAACTACAGATCCAGAATGAAGCTCTGACATATATACAGTACCACAACCAAGCTCAGTACATAAATACAGCACTAGCACAAAGCTAAGTACATATATACAGCACCAGAACAAAGCTCAGTACATACATACAGTACCACAACCAAGATCAGTACATATATACAGCACCAGAACAAAGCTCTGACATATATACAGCACCAGAACCAAGCTCAGTACATAAATAAAGCGCTAGAACCAAGCTCAGTACATTAATACAGCACTAGAACCAAGCTCTGGCATAAATACAGCACCAGAATAAAGCTTAGTACATATATACAGCACCAGAACCAACCTCAGTACATAAATACAGCACTACAACCAAGCTCAGTACATATATACAGCACCAGAACCAAACTCATTATGTATATACACAGCACCAAAACCAATCTCATACGTATATACAGCACCAGAACCAAGCTTAGTACTTACATACAGCATCAAAACAAAGATCAGTACATATATAAAACACCAGAACAAATACAGCTCAGTTTAGTGCAAACCCTGCCGTATAGGTTTGTAGGGCGTAAAACTACAGCTCCCAGCATGGCCCGAACAATGGTAAGGATATGCTGGGAGATGCTGTTTCACAAAAAAAAATCATATCATAATCATCTCGCTGCAGATCATACAGTGACTACAGTTGTGATTAGAGGCAGAATAAACATTTACATTAAGTGACTCACCGGTGACGTCTCAGATTCTAGTTATTTTCTTCTCCCTCCGGTCCGGACCTCTATGATGGATTTCTACCGGCCACGACCCATTTCTGAAGTTTTCCGCTCAGATGTCTTCAGCTTCTCACTTTTAAAACATTTCTGCTCCTATAAACAAAGTTAAAAGTCTCAACACCTCTAAATATAATAAAGCACCATACACTGCACCTCTAACTATAATAGCAACATACACTGTGTCCCTGATTATAATAGTACCATACACTGTCACACACACGGCCCCTGTAGATAGTGCCCCCATAGCCCCTGTAGATAGCGACCCACATAGAGCCTCTGTAGATAGGGACCTACATAGAAGCCCCTGTAGCTACTATCCCACATACAACCCTCTGTAGATAGTGCCCACATATGTACTCCAGAGCTGCAAGGCAATAGTGCTAACACTGAGCCACCGTGCTGCCCTACATATAGCTTCCCCTTTAGATAGTGCTCCACGTATAGCCCACCTCTGTAGATAGTGTCTCACATATAGCTCCCCCTGTATATAGTGTCTCACATATAGCCCAACCCCTGTAGACTGTGCACTACATATAGCCACCCTGTTGTTAGTGCCCCACAAGTAACCCACCCCTGTATATAGTGTCCCACATATAGCCCACCCCTATAGAAAGTACCCTAAAAAATAACTCCCCTATAGATAGTTCTCTACATATAGCACACCACTGTATAGTGTCTCACATATAGTGCCCCACATATAGACCCCCCTGTAGATGGTGCCCCACATATATACCCCCCTGTAGATAGTGGCCCACATATAGAGCCCCCTGTATATAGTGGCCCACATATAGAGCCCCCTGTATATAGTGGCCCAGATCCCCACATATAGATTCCCCTGTAGATTGTGCCCCACATCCCCACATACAGACCTGCCCTGTAGCTAGTGCCCCACATATAGATCCCCCTATGTATAGTGGCCCACATATAGACCACCCTGTATATAATGGCCCACATATAGTGCCCCCTGTATATAGTGGCCCACATCCACACATATAGACCCCCCTGTAGATTGTGCCCCACATCCCCACATACAGACTTCCCCTGTAGCTAGTGCCCCACATATAGACCCCCCTGTATATAATGGCCCACATAAAGATGACCCCCCCTGTAGATAGATAGACCCCCCACTATAGATAATACCACTCACATTTTTATGAGAAAAAAATAAATAAACTTGACATACTCACATGATCCCGTTCCCACGCTGTTCATTGCCGATGCAGACATGCTCTCTTCTGAGCATGTCTGCTGGAGCTGAACGAGCGTCGTCCAATGCCGCTGATTGGTGGGGCAGAATGACTTGCCCCGTCAATCAGCACCTTCCAAGCATGGAAGCGGCGCGATGATGTCATCACACCGCTAGCCAATCCGTGTCACTGTAAGGCACTGGATGGTCGGGCACGGAACATGGCCGGCCCTTCAGTGCTAATGCATGTATTTGGCTGCCCCTAGCACCGGGGCCCCCTCCGGTGCTAGCAACACCTACAGGCATGAGAGGGCCTGTGTCGCCCAGCCCATACTTGGAGGCTCGGCGGCGCGGGTCCCATATGGGACGCCACCGGGCATATGGGGGCGTGTTGGCTGGCGGCACGGGCCCCCTCAAGCCCCGGGCCCCGTTTCAGCCGCTACGGCTACTACCGCGGTAGTTACTCCTCTGGTTCTAGTACTACAGCACATCTCTTAGGATATATTCTGATGAACTTTCCCAAATTATAAAAAGTTTTATTGTTGGCAAGGCTAACTCACAGTGTGTATCGTAATCTAACCGGCTAATAATGTGAACTCCAATAATGATCATTTTCATGTCATAACAAATATCCATATCTGATGTGCTCAAATGTGTCAGTCAATAGAGGATAATGCATACTATATATCTGTGTATATTATCAGGATGATAAATGCTAATATGATTGTATATCATGGTGTAAGTAAATAGGATTTGATATGCCATTGCTCATTAGAGGGGATTTAATTGAGTAATAATGACGGAAACAATAATCAGATTATTTTTGTACACTATTATGATCTCTTACTGGGGTTAAGAAAGTTTACCGAAACGTCCTAGTTTAAAGCTGTTACTGGAATGTCTCCATTTACCAGTGGGAGTGATTTGGGTAATAGTGGAGAGCAGAAACATGGAAATCACATTCTTCAAGCCTGCTCTCCCGGCATTTGTTAATGGAGAGGGCCTAACATGAAGTACTGACATAGTAAATTATTCTATCCACATCACTGAGTGAGCAAATGTGAAGAATGTTATTTCTCTGTGACAGTCTGGGGTTGAATAACCGACAGCAACGACAAGTAAAAGGAAAATCCAGGAGACGTGGCCAAACAAGCCAGGTAAGAAAGACGTTTTATAATAGGTGATATACAACATAGGAACCAGGTAAGATGAGCTAATAACTGGTACTAAGTCAGGAGTCAGGGAATACACAACCCTTGGAGGTATAGAATATCATCACAGCACGTCCCCCTTTAACATTAGTTATTAAACATGTACCCCTTAGCGACATCTAGCATATATATATATATATATATACGGCAGATGTGCGCTACTCCATTATAATAAGGCTTCAGTAGCTGAACCCGCGTCATACGCAGCAGTTGTTGGCTGTTTGATATAGCTGACACCCTTCTGCAATGACCAGGATGGGAAATAACTCTAATCTTGGCCCTTTAAACCCTCAGCTGACACAGTAAATAGCGACCGTGGCAACTGAGGAGTAAGACAGAGGGAGGGGGCTCCCTCTGTCCTCCAATCGCCCCGCACTCCCCCAACAAAATCGCACGGTGCTGATCGGTTACCATGGCAGCCTGAGGTCTATTAAAGGCTTCCAGGTCTACCATCAGTGCTCTATTATTGCAGTGTACTGCAAAAAAAAAAAAAGTAAATGTAAAAAAATCCTTTTCCTATTTTCTTTTTTAAAATAGTGTAAGCAATATAAAAGTAAACATAATTGGTATTACCGCATCCGTTGAAGTATAAACTTTAAACTCGGTAAACGCCGTAGGAAAATAAAATTCACAATTCCAGAATTGCTGATATTTGGTCACCATGCTTCCCCCAAAAAATGGAATAAAAACAGGAGGCCAGACTACAGAGAAGTGAATTTAGATGTGATCATTATTGGCTGGATTCTGCGTGTCAGCTTTCTGCTGAGCCACCAGTTTAGCTGACCTAATGGAATCGGCTTTGACGGCAAGATACAGCTTCTATGCATACAGGGTACATAGAAGCTGTATCTCATGATGTTGGTTATAATCAAATAAAACATTGATTTATTTGTTTTAAAAAATGTGGCTACAAAGTCTACATAGCCTTTAAAGAAAACAAAACAATGGTAATTTTCAAAACATGTGTATTATATATTATTAAATTTAGTAATAATACAAGTAGATATTAGATAGTGGCACAGGACCCCTACTTCCAGGGAGGACATTTGTTTTCATACAATTCCTCTTCAATGACTCACATTAAATGAACTGCAAAACTTGTATGTGTTATATGGCCATGAACATGGTTCATCTAAGTGACCTTTTATTAAAAATATATAAGTATATCTAAGGCAAGCAAGGCGAACAAAGAGTGGCTGTTTGTGTCAATCCAGCAATCTTCTTTGAATCTATAGGTCTAAAGTACTGTGCACAGTGATTTTAAGAACGGCAGGGTTCCAAAATGCAAGTTATATTTGTGCTATAAGTCTGGTCCCCACTGAGTACAGTGATACCTTCAGTCATCCCAGGCTCCCATTGACAGGCCTTCAATAGCTCCTTTGAATATATAATTCTCTTGGATGCTATCCTCAAGTGAGCAAGTACTCCAAGTAAATGTGATGGAGGTATACAGCATGCTTTGGTATATTCAGCATGTTCCAGGTAAATCACGGCTATAGCTCTAGTCCTAGTCTTATGGTAACAAACATTGTAGTCGATCTGAAAAACATTCTCTTTTTCGTTGTATATCAATGTTCTTTATAGATTTTAAAGGGTTTGTTGACCTCCTGTTTTGAGACAATAGTGGGATTTTTGTCTGAGTTGGGATGTTGCTTGGGATAATCATAGCATACACACCCAACCATGGTCAGTTAATAGAGCCCTATTATTTTTTTGACCATGTTTACCATGAATTGTTACCATGTTACTATAGTCTTATCATAAAAGACACATGAAATGGAGGACTTTTCAAGTGTATCTCATTGAAAATCTATATCAGTAGATACATTTTCCTTGGAAAAGCATTTATTTTTTTAAAAACTTTTTGAGAGGCCATTTTTGTGTATAGGTTATTACCAAATGGTACTAGCACTTTGCCCCCCTACAGTACATACCCATACCTACATCCTGTATTTAATGCCTGGGCTACACCAGACTTTTTGTAGCATACCAGGTCAAAGTTCAACCTAAAAAATCTCATAAAAGTTGCATATACATACAACACCTATAGATTTCCTATAGACTTCAACGGTTGACCTACAAAAGTCTGTGTGTCGCTCCAGCCCTATACAGAATTGTGAATGCGGATATCTCAGAACATAAACATTAATATTAGTATTATTATTAAGGATTCCATGTCATGAAATTCCTCTATAAATAAATCCTTTCTTTTTAGATCTTTTATTGTATGGCTGTGGTTCATGACACCTTTTGTGAGGGTGCTGAAGAAGTCATGCTCGACTTTGTTCTTGAGATCTGCAAGGTCCCAGAGGTCTGATCCACAACGATCATGAAGTAATGGCATATTCTTCTTAAGATGGGAATGCCCCTTTACATTAAAAAATGCAAAAAGTTATTCCAATATTATTATTATTAATTATTATTATTATTATTATTATTATTATTATTATTATTAGTAGTAGTAGTAATAGCAGTAGTAGTAGTAGTAGTAGTAGTAGTAATAGTAGTAGTAGTAATCTTCACAAGTTTACTAATAACATCCCACCTATGGATAAGGTTTGTCTCCATTTTCTTGTGCGGTTGTTACAGCATTGGAGTATTGAACTAGTTTCGCTTGCTAAAGTAAAATAAAATGCATATATAAAAATTGGAAAGGCTATTTGGGAGGGCAATGCTAATATATGCATCAGCTTTGTTCTCGGGGGATAACTAATAATTCAGAAGTGAAAATACTAATGTGTTTATCTAGCATTTTTATGAGTGAATTTTAAATGATTTTTTTTCCTCTGGTGCCCATCTTTTGAGGCACCTCATTTTTTTAATTAGACATTTAGTTCACCTCTCTTCACCGCATGATTAACATTTAGTCAGTTATGCATATTTACACACTTTGAAAGACTATTCGTCAAACTAACAAATTAAACAGGACTATGCACATAAGTATGATGAATGAATGCCCGTAATGAGTGCTGGCTTCCACCAAACATAAAATATATCTGTGAAGTTTTTAATTGGGAGACGAAACTATAGATTATGTATAAATGTGTTCACAGACATTGCTGCCACAAGGGACTGAAATGAGTTAAAAGTGGATATAATGCAGGATACATTAGTATCATTCTAATATAGTTGTAAAAAAGTTAATTTGTTTATTCTTTTAAGTATGTTAATTCATTATGGCAGAATGCTAGTGTAAACTTACAATAGTTCATTGTGTCAAGGGCCGACATGGTGTCAGACTAGAACCTTTTTACAGACTGCTGTACTTTTATACCAGATACCTTGATGTCTGAGGACCTCCCCTGAAGACTCAGATTTTTTCCAGTTCATCTTTCACTGTCCCACTGTTACAAAGAACTTTTATTAATTTTGCTGCTCCTTGATACTGACTCAGTGTTTTGACTTCTTCCATTATTTCAAGAACGTATGGAGATTATACTTTTTATTCATTAGAGGTAAGGTTAAGATCACAATCTTCCTGCATCGGTTTCTAAAGATTTTTATGTATGTAAAGCCCACACTATGGGACGATTTATGTGGGAGAAATAAATATGTGGAGTCTCTATGGGTATAAATACATGGAAGGAAAAACAATAATAAAATACTCTCAGGGGTTTGCTATAAGCCATGAAATATAACGGAATCCACAGAAAATGTACTACTAGGGCAAATAGACGAGGCAGCAAATCACAATGAGGTTGTTATTATGGGGTACTTCAAAGCTGTGGATCGTATAAAGAAAACAGGTTTTTGTTAAAAAAAAAAGATAATTACGTTTCCTGACTGGTGCAGGACCCATATAGAGAGAGGGCCATTTTGGATTTAATATTAACCAATTGACCTAACAGAATAACAAATGTGCAGGATGGGGCAACTAGAAAATATTGACCATAATATAATACATTTCCACTTATCTTGAAATAGAATGTTTTGTCGAGAAGCTACAAAAACATTGAACTTCAGGAGTGTAAGATTTGATCGGGTTTGAGATGCCCTTTAGCTCACTAACTGGGACAATGTCCTCAAAATAAGAGTACAGATACTAAATGGGATTTTTTCAAAAGCATCTTTTTTTTTAAATTATGTTTTTAGATTTTTCCAATTCTATAATAATCTAATTAGAATATAATATAACAATACAAAAAAAAAACCACAAAACTAAGATGAACAATCAGAAAGAATACAGACATTCCTATTCTCTTCACAACCTTCCCCCACCCCCACTTAAACCACCAGGAGAAAAAAAAAATACATAAAAAATTGTGTAGACCAAATTTTCTACCTTTTCTCGAAAAGAACCAGCTCCCGAAGCTTATCCGCAATACTATTCACAAGATACACTCAAGAAGAGACCACAGGGGAGAGTGACCCCTCCAAATTTGAAGTATTCATTTTTTTGCTAGAAGTATACCCAATAAACCAATATTCTTTCCCTCAGCCTGGCCAGCCAAACTTAGATCTGACCACAAAATAGATAACACGGGATCTGCTGGAATTTCCACACTGAAGCAGAGAGACAGATAAGCTAGAATATTCTGCCAAAATCTATGTGGCATTGCCATAGTAGATGTATTAAATCCGCCAATGTTATCATACAGCGAGGGCAATTCAAATCGTATTTAATACCCCATGAAAATAGCAGTTTTGAAGTAAAGTAAACCATATAGAAAATAAAAAAAATGTAAAAAAATTTAAAAGCATCTTCATTTTTTATTGTGAGAGGTACATACCTTGGGTGGGAATAAAAGGTTTAGAAACACGAGAAAACAAATGTGAATAAATAAAACAGTCAGGGGGCAATAAATAACAAAAATAAAGCAGTGAAGAAGTGCTAAAAAGCTATAGGAAAAGAATAAATTATGTAAAAAAAAAAAAACAGATAAAGACAGCAAAGCTGGAGACAGAGACTTATTGCCAAAGAGAGTAAAACTAACCCTAAAATGTTCTTCAATTATATAAATGGTAAAAAGATTAAAACTGAAAGTGTTGGCCCTATAAAAAAAATAATGAGGGAGGAATTGTGGAGGGTTATGAGAAAGCGAACTTACAAAATATTATTTTCTCCACTGTATTCACAGAGAAAAATTAAATGTCGAGTGAAATGCAAAGGAATAAAGTATATTCTCCAGTAAATGTCACCTACTTAACCAGGAAGAAGTGCAGTGCCTAAAAAAAGACAAATCAGCAGGTCCAGGTGGCATTCACCCCGTGTTCTAATGGAAGTAAGTACAGTGTTAGACAGATGCTTATTTCTAATATTTACAGATTCTATAACGACAGGGTCTGTTCCATAGAACTGGCACATAGCAAATGTGGTGCCAATATTCAAAAAAGGGTCAAATAGTGAGCCTGGAAATTATAGGCCTGTATGTTTAACCTCCATTGTGGGAAAATATATGAAGGTTTTCTAAGAGAAGTTATCCTGGAGTGTCTCAATGTGAATAAACTTAGACTGGACCGGGGTGAGTCTTTGGATGTCATACTATATATCTTGATTTTCCAAAGCATTTGATAGTATGCCACATAAAAGATTAGTACATCAAATGAGAATGCTGGAACTTGGGTAATTGTGTGTAAGTGGGTAAGTAATTGGGTCAGTGACAGAAAAAAGTGGCGGTTATTAACGGTACATACTCAGATTGGGTCATCGTTTCTAGTGAAGTACCACAGGGGTCAGTAATGGGCCCTATTCTCTTTAATATATTTATTAATGAACTTGTAGAGGGATTGCACTGTAAAATATTTTCTTTACAGATGATACTAAACTGTGTAAAGTAATTAACACAAAAGAGAACAGTATTTTTTACAAATGGATCTGGAGAAGTTGCAGGCTTGGACCGAGAAGTGGCAAATGAGGTTTAACACGGATAAAAGTTATGCACACGAGAAGGGAAAACATGTCAAAATCAGTTACTACACGGAAAAACTGACATGGAAAAGGATTTAGAAACATTAGTTGACAGTAAATGTAATTGTAGCAATATTGTTTTCAGTATTGGGCATCAGTGCACAAAAAAAGACAAAGAACTTGAGCGGGTTCAAAGGTGGGCAACTAGAGTAATAAATGGAATGATGGACTAGAGTACCCAGAAAGATTATCAAAACACAAGATAGTTTTCTTTCCCAAGTACTTGAACTTTATTCAGACAGTCCCTATGCTTGCTCCTCTGTCTTTCTTGACTAGACATAGTAAATCAGTTTGGGGCACTACTAGACCACTTTTATAGCTCGCTGTACCGTGCAAACCACTAGATTTCATGATTTTATGAAATATCACAAAGCAGCTGTTTCCATGAGGATAGCTGACTAGTACAGGTCTCCCTCTACTAAGCCGTGGGTATGACTAGAGGAGGATCTGTCTCCAGTGGCATTAATATATCTCCCTTAGAATGATAAACAGCATAGACACACTTTAAATCTTCCCTTTCTTACCTAGCAATTTCTTTCTATTTCTGCAAATCTATCTATGCGACTGACCTTGCAGACAGACCTTTCGCACCCTTCTTTGATAATGCAGACTTTCCTCCTGTCGTTAGAGTAGACACGTTTATGTCCGGTGCAAATGGCACAAATTCTGACTGATACACACAATATTCCCTCTTTTGGGATCCTCAAGAGCTCCTGACCTGAGAACAGGTTGTCCTGGATGTCATAACTAGCGTTAAGGTCCTTCCTAACCTTTTTTTGATGGATCGCACTGTTTTATATGAGAATAAAACTCCTCTGGAGTCCCTTCCTCCTACAATTGACCCCTTCATCTTCCCTAGTCTCCCCCTACATGGCCTTCTGAAGACCTCTTTTCCTCTTCCCTACTTACCTTTATAAGGCCTTGGTAAACTGAACTTGGATTATAGCCTGCCGAAGAAGACTAGCAAAAAGACTTGCTTACTCACAAGATCCCTATGGTATGTTTTGCTCTAGAAAAAAAAAAAAATCCTCACATGGTGGTATTATTACCCTATTCTTCTTCGCAGGGTCTTCCCCTCCACATCAGACTTATGCTAGAGTCGCAGTGGTGCTCCTGATACGATGCTGCACTGTCCCATACTGCATTTTTTTTGGACAAAGATTTTTGACCTTCATAATTATCTTACTGGGATTACATTAAGAGGTTCTTCTTCCATAGCTCTTCCTACTATTATTCCTTTTTAACAGCGGCTAGAACTCTAATATCTTGTCACTGAAAATTTACTTCTGCACAATCCTTGCGTGTTTGGGTAGTATAGGTGAAGCACCTAATGAGAATAGAGAATGTACTAGCCAATGACTCTGGGAAAGTCGATAGCTTCATTTGATCTAGTTCTAAGACGGAGATGACCTTCCTCGGTAGCTGGATACTAGCATACTGTATAAATAAATGGGGCCTCACAGGGCCTTATACATTTTAGCTCCCTCCCCTCTTTCCCCCTCCATCAATAGTGAATGCGACCTCTAAGCGGTGAAATAAAGGGTTGCCCCCTCTTTCGCCCCATTGGCGATGGTTGTCATGACACCGTGGGGACCGAATTAAGGGGCAGGTAAAAAAGCACAATACACTGCAATACATAACTATTGCAGTGTATTGCACCAGTGATCTAATGATCCCTTGTTTAAATCCCGAAAAAATAAAAAAATTAAATAATGCTTTTAGGTATATACAAACAAAAATATATTTGAAGTAAGAAAAAACAAGCTTTCCCCATTTTCCTCCTAAAGCAATGTAAACAATAAAAACAATAAATCTAATTCCACATTCTAAAAAGTCTGAACTATTCTAATATAACATTATGTATCCCGCACAGTGAATGCCGTAGAAAAAATAAATAAATGCCAGAATTGCTGTTTTTTGGTTGCCTTGCCTCCCCAAAAACATCACATAAAAAGTGATCAAAAAGTTGCATGCACCCCAAAATGGTATGAATAAAAACGTATGCTTTCACACAGCTCCATCAACATAAAAAATAAAAAAGTTATGGGCCTCAGAATAAAACGACCAAAAACTATTTTTTAACAAATTGTCTTTACTTTGTAAAATTAGTATATTTTGTATTGACATATTTGTATAGACCTGCGGAATAAAGTTGGTCCTATTAAAAACTACAACTCGTCCCACAAAAAGAAAAGACCTTATATGGCTATTATGATGGAAAAATAAAAAAAGTATGGTCCTCGGAATGCAGGAAGGAAAATGAAAAAGAAAAAGTGAAAAATGGGAAAAGGTTAAAAAGTTACTGCATCCCAAATACATAAATCCTTGTGTACGACTTAGTGATCTTGATCAGGCATTCATGAGATCCACCATGCTTTTGTACCGTTTCATCAGTTACCTGTGTCTACTACCCTTTTTCTTAATAGTAATATGCTCTGGTTTAAATGGGTTGCAATCCAAGGACCCTGTGCAAGTCCAGTATGAGGGTCCATTGCTATCCCACAGCTTTTTTGTTGAGAGTGAGGTGCTCATCATG
This sequence comes from Rhinoderma darwinii, assembly GCF_050947455.1. Lineage (NCBI taxonomy): Eukaryota > Metazoa > Chordata > Amphibia > Anura > Rhinodermatidae > Rhinoderma > Rhinoderma darwinii. Next base: position 66,085,825 of record NC_134691.1, read on the forward strand.
AAGCTACTCTCTAGAAAAACATTCACCAGTGTGCCAGTGAGGGTAGGTTAACACGGCTTCTGTTCGAAGCAGAAAAATACGTGGCTGTTTTCAGGCATTTTAGAGGCAGGTTTGCCAAACATTTTTTAAGTATTTCTTCAAAGCGTTTTTTGCATTGTCCATAGGAAATGGCCAAAATCTGCCTCAACAACACCTCAAGAAGTGACATGCAGTTCTTATTTACCTGGCGTAATTTTATGCCTCGTTTTTTTGATACAACGGCGTAAAATTATGCCTTGTATGCACTTCCCAGCTTTTAACCATTGAAAACAATGGTAAACTCTATGCAGGTGTGTTCAAGGCACATTTCGGAGCGTAATGTAACTGATTTGCACTCCAATACGCCTGAAAAAACTCTGTGTGAACATACCCTAAGGCCGGACTCACACGAGCCTGTGCGTTTTGCGCGTGCAAAAGGTCCACAAAAGCTTCATGTGTCATGAGCATATGATGCGCGGCTGCGTGATTTTCACGCAGCCGGCATCATTATGACACTCTGTTTTTATGAACAATGGTACAAGGCAGGTTCCAGCGCAAAATAATTCTTGGAAGATAAATAGTTTAAAATGGAAACATGGTTCCAATTTTATTATGGAAGCAAATAAAACAGGGAGGCAATATCCCACAGAGAAAGGTGGATGTAAATGGTGTACGCTGCCTATGCGTTTAAAACGGCTTCCCCGTCCTTAGTCATGGGGAAGCCGTCTGAAAGGTGTAGGCAGCGTACACCATTTACATCCACCTTTCTCTGTGGGATATTGCCTCCCTGTTTTACTTGCTTCCATAATAAAATTGGAACCATGTTTCCATTTTAAACTATTTATCTTCCAAGAATTATTTTGCGCTGGAACCTGCATTGTACCATTGTTCACCTCCATAGATCGTGTGCCGACACGAGGACCCGGGCGCAGCTAGCAGCGGGAGTCTGCCGAAGGTGAGCTGGAGGTTTCTTTTGCATATATTTTCTACTCTGTTTTTATGTTTCATTCAAAGTTTTGACTACTGTAGCGAGCATCACGCGCAACACACGGAAATGTGTCCGTGTGCCGTGCGCGGTTTTCACGCACCCATTTACTTCAATGGGTGCATAATGCGCGAAAAAGGGCAAATATTGGACATGTCATGAGTTTTACAAAGCGGACATACGCTGCGTGAATATCACTGACAGTCTGAACGGCCCCGGCCCCATTGACTAACATAGGTCCGTTCGACGCGCATGAAAATCACACGCGTAGCACGGACGTATTATACGTTCGTCTGAATAAGCCCTTAGGGTAAATTCACACTTAGCAATATCCGCAGCATAATACAGTAGCAGCAGAGTGGATGATGAGCATAAATGATGAGTGGAAAAAACACTCAGAAATCGACCTGCGTTGCCATTTTTTTAAATCTGCAGCATGTTAATTTTATTTGCGTAATCGCTGCTTTTTTGATGCGGGTTTTCCCCATTGAATTTAATGGGGAGGTAAAACCCACAACAAATAGCAGTTGTTACGATTTCGCAGCAAAAAACACAACTCAGAAAAAAAAATCTAATACTTATACAGTATATCTTATACTGACTACTGCAGCCAATCACAGGCTGCAGCAGTCACATGGGATGAAATGTCATCCCAGGAGGCCTGTAGGACATCAGTGGGACGTGTCGCCAAGACTACGTAAGTATGAAACTTTTTTTTCATGTGCAATTTTCCGGTGGAAAAACTGCACCACAATTTGGTCCGGTTTTTCGGCTGGAATTCGCTGTGGCGCCCAGGGAGGATACACTGTGTGCTTTTAGGCAGTGTATCTGCCCTGTGTGAACATAGCCTAACTGTGAGTCATTTGCATCACTAACACAGTTCTTATATGGGGTTAAGTAGACAGTTGCCTCCATGCCCTTTTCCCTACAGGGTCCCGGTCAAATAAGCACCATGGCCTCTCTATTCTACTGATCTGTGGGGGTCTAGGGAGTCAGACCTTCACCGATCAATGAATGTTCCTTGGAAACTCCTTTAATTGTTTTTATTGTACTCGTATTTCATATGTTGTTGATTCATGAACAGTTAAATAAATAAAAATATCAGTACATTATTAATTATTTAATAATATGTTTATTTTACTCTTTCCCCTGTCATTCATACTGTATATTCATATTGCCTCTTAAATATTTGGTAGATTCAGTAATAAGTCTCATATCTTAGCCCAGTAATAAAAATATATATATGCATGAAGATTTAGCATGAGAACCGCATCTCTACATCTACGTTTTATTCATCCATGCACAAGGAGATATTGGATATTCAGGCCATTTAATATCACACATCCACTGCCCTAAGAATTATGTTCTATAACTACACTGGGATACACTAGAATAAGAAACTTAAGAACCTGAATAAATCTATTAAGAAATATACATTTTATTCCTACACACAATGAAAAGTAAATATATATATTCCCGCATTATCTGCTCGTTTCAAGGTCTCTAATGCCAAAAAACAACATTTCACATGGCTGCATGGCAATATTCTGAAATTATTATAAAAATCAATAACGTTTTCATTGTCACAAGCTAATCTGATGGGAGGCTGGTCTTTATAAAGATATAAAACACCATAAATAATTCAAACCTCCCAATGCGTACATCGAAAAAAAAAAAAAATTAACCCTCGCATAGTAGCTGGCATGTAATTTTTTTTATTAGTAGAAGTCCATTTACATAAAGCAAATACTTGGTGAATTATTAAGTATGATAATATCTACAAGCCGGTTCCTAGTGTCATATTCCATGCCTTGCGGCGACCTCAGCTGATTTATGCACTAAATTTCATGTATAATATGACAACATCCAGATATGTGTGCCTTATAATGTATAATTTACATGTGATTGCTGAATATTTCACCCGCTCCTTTCTAGAACATTCAATTTCGTGGACATCCAGAAAACTCAATCGAGACGCAGGTTGTTATTGCTTGATAGGAACGTCTGCTGGAATTAATGAATATTTTCATAAAAACCCTCTGCCTATGAATGTTTTAGAAAACCTTGTCATAACATTCAGCAAGCGTGCACATGACAGCTAGCATGTGTTACTGCATTTTTATCTTAAATATTTCATGATTGCCTCTCTCAAATCTAGATGCATAGCCCAAAGGGTTTGATTTTTCTTACAGCATATGTAATTCAGCAGACGTTTATTAGCACACAGGAGGCGCTCCCCGCATCAGCACCATTTTCCGGGACGGAGAGATACTTTTAATTGATCTGATTTATAAGCATTCTTCTCCTGATTGACAGTGTTTGGACATAAATGGCATCCTCCAGCCCTTTTCATTGTCCGTATACATGCAACATCAGATAGTGGGACAGCGCAGAATAGGAAGGGATTAAATAAATAGAATCCATTAAAACGCTTTGTTTTATTTATATGACTGTAGGCCAATTGGCTGATCCACGGATATCTAGGAATTTCACTAGAATGAAGTCAACTGCAACTATGGAGAAATTTCCGCCGTGCATCTCAGCAGTAGCATTTTAATGATAATCCCAGATCGATGCACTGGGCCTTATTATAAGCAACGTTAATGCATTACTTGTTATGTGCATCACATATCGGCAAATGATTATTCCAGCAAAATATGATATTTTGATGTTGCAACTAAAGGTTGGCCACTGATAGGTCACCCACACTTGACCTTTTTTTTTCCATGAAAATGTAGTTCTCCATGGTAACCCTGGTCTCACAGCTCTCCATATAGTAAATCATTTCAGTCCTCTTCATGTAATTCCTTTATTGGCTGCACAATTGAAATGTCATGCCTTGCGAACAGAGAGGCTAGTCATTTCTTATGGGTGATTAAACCACCTTGGTAATCTACAAGCATTCATGCCGTTCTTCAGGCAGGATTCTTCTTTTAAAGGAAATAGAATATAATTAGAAAAAAATTATTTTATATAGGCTGTAAATTAGATATTTTCTATGAATATGCTGTATTCTGAGGCCTGTATATTGACCTAGGTACCAGATCCCTAGGTGGTGCTTAGCAGGAGCCCCAAATTATTTTCGAATTGACGCCCCTGCCTCCTATTTGGATCCGGCAGGGTTGGCCAGCAGGGGATCTGTCTCTTAAATGTTGGCAGTGCAAGGGAGCTGTTTGCTCCCTGCTCTGCCATTCACTGCATAGGTTATTGGCATTTTTTGGCCAGCAGCCTATGCAGCATTATGCCTTGCCACACGCTGACTGGCATAATTTTGTGACGTCATCAGCATAAGGCTGCAGACAGTCTGCTGCAGAAAGAAGGTGGCGCTGGACTCCTCGTAAGGATGAGAATAGGTAAGTATTGCAACATGCAACTCACACAATGGACAGATGCTGCACAGATGGCAATTACACATTGGACGCATGCCACACACATGCAACTCAGACATTGGACACATGCCGTGCATACATTCTAAACTCGCAAAAATCCTCATACATTGCTAATACATTGGGCATATGCCTGCTCACACATTGAACACATGCTACATGCAAAACAGATGCACTGGACACATGCCACACCCCTCATAGACTAGATATAAAAACACACTGGCCAAATGCCACACACCCGACCGTTATATTGGACACATGCCCCGCAGGCTCCACTCTTAGGCTGGGTTCACACGAGTGTGGCGTTTTTGCGCAGCCGCCATCATAATGACACTCCGTTTGGATGTTTGTAAACAGAAAAGCACGTGGTGCTTTTCTGTTTTCATTCATCCTTTTGAAAGCTGTTGCGCGAATCACGCAGTTCGCACGGAAGTGCTTCCGTGCAGCATGCGTTGTTTTCATGCACCCATTGACTTCAATGGGTGCGTGATTCGCGCAAAACGCCCAAAGAACGGACATGTCGTGACATTTTTTCAGCGGACTCACGCTGAGTAAAAATCACGGATATGTCTGCACGGCTCCATAAACTAATATAGGTCCGTGCAACGCGCGTGCAAATCACGCGCGTTGCACGGACGTTTTCCCGTTCGTCTGAATAAAGCCTTATATTGGACACATGCTATGCACACACCAACTGCACGACACATTCTGCCCACAAAACTCTCATACATTGGACATATTCCGCATACCTGCCACTCATTGAACACATACCTGCTCACACATAACACACATGCCACACGCAGCAAAGACACATTGGACACATGCCACACACCTGCTGCTCACACAATGGATACATGCGACCAAATGCTGCTCCCGTATTGAACACAAGTCCCATACATGATGCTTTCATTTTGGACACATGATGCACACATGCTGCTAAAATATTGCAAACTTACTGTAGGGACTGTAATATTCTATATTCATAGGTCATGAACTTATATTTTGCAAAAGCAAAATCCAATTTTGTACTTTATTGACCCATTTGCTGAGTAGTTATGTTTGAATTGAAGAAAAAAGAGTGTTTTGATGTGAACATTGACATTGACAGAACTGATCATCTTAACAATGAGTATTTATATGTTCTTACATTCTTTTATTTCTTTTAAGATCAATTAATTTAAGTGCTTCTCAAATGTATAAGGTTCTATATATATTTTATGTTGCTATAAATGTTAATGATTAAGTCGGCTGATAGAACTGTATTTCTCTGTATATTGTAGTAGCATTGATTAATGAATGTAAATATCTTTCTCCACCTCAACAATACTAAAATAAAAACCACAGTTGTCATATTACAACAAATATAAAATTCTTTGGTGGGGAGTTGAGATGAGTAAAAAAAACATTTGTTGTTGGACTTTGCAATATTATTTCAACTAAAGTCACTTATGCAAAACCTACATAAAACTTCACAGGGGCACAGCATGTAACAGTTAAAAAAAAATAGGTTGAAATTACTGTACTGTTCTTTTTCTCTTCTGCCTCTTGCCTTAAGGGCAGGATGGAGAAGAGAAGGTGGGAAGGTGGGGAGAAGTAATATGAATTAGAGAGGAAGGGTGTGATTCAAAGGGAATCTATCATTGGAAAATTAACTAATGTTTAACCCTTTAAGGACTGAGTCATTTTTTATTTTTCATTTTTTCCCTCCACACTTTCCAAGAGCCATAACTTTTTTTATTTTTCTGTCAATAGAGTGGTATGAGAGCTTATTTTTATGAGTTGTAGTTGCTAATGGTACCATTTAAAGTACCATATAATGTACTGGGAAACTGAAAATAAATTAAATGCGGACTGAAACTAGAAAAAACTGAAATTCCTACATTGTTTTTTGGTTTTCGTTTTTTACGGGATTCACCGTGCGGTAAAAACGTCAACTTAACTTTATTCTGTGGCTCAATATGATTCTATACATTTTTTTTATATTTTACTACTTTAAAAACAAAAAAAACTTTTTGTTATAAAAAAAAATAATTCAATAATAATTCAAATCTGACATGTGTCACTTTATGTGGTGTAATGTCCGTGGCTGCGGCCTGTCCCTGTGCCAATACCTGTTTCAAGTTCCTGTTCCTAGCTAACCATACATGCCTGGTCTAGCACTGAGCTGTACCAAAGTTGTGCTGTGCTGCATCCATGTCTGACCTGCTCCACCTCGCCTGACGTCCGCCTGCTACCTAGTCCCAGCCGAGCCTGCCCTGCTGCTGTCTGAGCTGCCACCTATAGACATTCACCTGCTCCCTGTTGGCCAGCTGCCTTACCGCCAAGGCGGTACGGCCAAGAGGGTCCACAGACCCTTCGTGACAGTACGCTCAGGCCATGGATCCCGCTGGTTGATTGAAGACTATGACGACATCACAGGAGATGCGAGCGGATATGCTGGACCTCCGGTCTCGACAGGACCAAATCCTCCCGGCATTGAACATTCTTGCACGCCGGCAGGAGGCACAAGCTGCCGTTCCTCCTACTACATCTCCTGGCAATGTTGATCCTCAGACTACACCTTTTGGCAGTATTGACCCACGCGTTTCTATGCCATTTCCTGACCGTTATGATGGAGAAGCAAGTACCTGTCATGGTTTTCTTAATCCATGCCAGATCCACTTCAGCCTCTATACTATGACATTTTCGTCTGATGTTGCCAGGGTCGCTTTTATCATCCCTCTCCTCACTGGAAAGGCTCTTGCATGGACGAACCCTATCTGGGAGAGACAAGGACCAGAGACCCGTGACCTCCCTGCCTTCCTCCGGACTTTTCACATGGTGTTTGAGGAGCCTGGACGGGTCTCATCTGCAGCGGCTACTTTGATTAACCTGCGCCAAGGAGACACCTCCGTGAGTGAGTATGCCATCCACTTCCGCACCCTGGCGGGAGAGCTGTTATAGAACAATGAGGCTCTGGTGGCTGCATTCTGGCATGGACTATCTTCCAGAATTAAAGACGAACTTGCCACCCGGGATCTGCCGTCTACCCTAGATGACCTCATCCTTCTGTCTGCCCGGATTGATATACAGATCCAAGAGGTTCAACGAGAGGGAGCCCTTCCTAGTCTGGTCCCTACTTTGCAGCAATCCCTGCTGTTCTCAGATGTTGATCCTCCTAAGAAGTCGGTAATAACGGACCAGTATAAGTTGTCTACCCAAGAGAGAAAACGCAGACGCACATCTGGAATCTGTCTTTATTTCGGCCTCGATGGCCATCTTGTGCTCCTGTGCCCCCAAAAATCCCAAAACCTAGGGTTGCTAGGCGTGACGACCTTGGGTAAAGATGGACTTCCGTCTAAATTGTCCATACCTGTGACCATAGTGTCCGGCTAGAAAACGCATCAGGTCTCTGTGTATCTGGACTCTGGATCCACTGCTAATTTCATCCGCAGAGATCTGGTGGACCTTCTGCAATTACCCCCCACCCCTCTGGAGAGCCCGTTGACAGTTGCCTCAGTGAATGGACTACCTCTGCCAGACCCAGTTATAGCTGTGACCAAGCCGCTGAGGCTCCAAGTGGGAGCCCTTCACTCCGAACTTCTGTCGTTCTATGTCCTGCCCAAAGCTGTTAACCCTGTGTTGCTGGGCCTGCCTAGGCTCCGACTGCATGCCCCAGTTCTGGACTGGAATTCTGGAGAGGTTGTCCAGTGGGGCCCTGAGTGTCAAGGTCGATGCCTGGTGCGGATTCGTTCGGCTCAGACTTCGCTGCCTCGGTCATTGGTAGGATTTGCGGGTCATTACGCTGCCTTTTCGGACGTCTTCAGCAAGAGGGAGGCGGAGACATTCCCCCCACATTGGGCGTATGACTGCCCTATTGAACTGATTCCTGGTGCATCCCTTCCCCGTGGTAGGGTATACCCTATCTCCTTGCCAGAGACTCTGTCCATGTCCTCCTATGTGAAAGAGAACTTAGAAAGGGGCTTCATACGAAAGTCTTTCTCCCCGGCAGGAGCCGGATCCTTCTTCGTCAAAAAGAAAGATGGCTCTCTTCGTCCTTGCATCAATTACCGTGGTCTCAACCAAATCACGGTGAAGAATAAATATCCGTTGCCACTGATCTCTAAATTGTTTGATCGTATACGTGGTGCAAATTTTTTTTCTAAACTAGACCTGCGTGGGGCTTACAGCCTAGTCCGGATTTGCCAGGGAGATGAATGGAAGACTGCATTTAACACCCGTGATGGACACTATGAGTATCTAGTAATGCCCTTCGGCCTGTGCAATGCTCCCGCGGTCTTCCAGGAGTTTGTGAATGACATTTTCCTTGACCTCCTCTATGTTTGTGTTGTAGTCTACCTTGATGATATCTTGATTTCTCCCCAGATCCTATGACGCACCAGAGACATGTCCGTCAGGTTCTGCTATGGTTAAGGGAGAATCGTCTGTACGCCTAGTTGGAGAAGTGCGTATTTGACAAGGATGCTCTACCCCTCCTGGGCTACATTGTCTTGAATCGTGGTCTCTAGATGGATCCTGAAAAGGTAAAGTCTGTCCTGGAGTGGCCACGCCCTCAAGGCTTGAGGGCCATACTGCGCTTTTTGGGATTTGCTAATTTTTACAGGCAGTTTATTCCGAACATCTCCTCACTGACTTCTCCTATCTCTAACCATACTAAAAAGGGTATGAACGCCAAGGTGTGGACTCCTGAGGCAGAGTCCGCATTCAACAGCCTGAAGAGTGCCTTCACGTCAGCCTCTATTCTCCATCATCCGGATGTCTCTCTGCAGTTCTCGTTGGAGGGGGACGCATCCTCTGTTGGTGCTGGTGTACTCCTGTTCCAGAGAGGTCCCAAGGGCAAGTCAAGGGTATGTGGATACTTCTCCAAGCTCTTCTCTTCCGCAGAACGCAACTACTCGATTGGGGATCGAGAGTTACTGGCCATTAAATTGGCTCAGGAAGAGTGGAGACATCTACTAGAGGGCGCAGCACATCCGATCTTGATTTTTACGGACCGCAAGAATGTGACCTACCTCCAGACGGCCCAACGGCTGAACCCTCATCAGGCCAGGTGGTCACTATTCTTTGCAAAGTTTCAGTCTGAGCTTTATTATCGCCCGGCCGACAAGAATGTCTTTCGAGACAGAAGACACCATAGAGAGTCCACAGATCATTATTGATCCATCCTGCATTGTCTCGGTCAATCCCCTGCAAATTGGGGACATTCCTCCAGGGAGGACTTTTGTGCACCTGGCTGATCGTCGAAGAATCCTCTGCTGGGGACACTCCTCTAGACTGACAGGTCACGCTGGGTTACGTTAGACCCGGGATTTGATTGCTCATCATTTCTGGTGGCCCACACTGCCCAAGGATATTGTGGACTTCGTTTCTTCCTGTGCTGTATGTGCAGCCAACAAGGCCACCCACTCCAGACCTGCTGGTCTGCTGTAGCCATTGCCTGTGCCCAATGCTCCCTGGCAGAATATAGCTATGAACTTCATCACGGACCTACCGCTCTCTGCTGGATGCAGTGCTGCCAGGGTGGTGGTGGACCAATTTTCGAAGATGGCCCACTGCGTTCCTCTGACCAGTCTTCCTTCTGCTCCTCAGTTGGCCAAGTTATTTATCCAACACATCTTCCGCCTGCACGGCTTGCCGCAGCATATTGTGTCTGATCGAGGGGTTCAGTTTACCTCGAGGTTCTGGAGAGCCCTCTGTGGACTTCTTGGCGTGAAGTTGAACTTTTCCTCTGCCTACCATCCTCAGTCTAATGGTCAGGTTGAGAGGATCAACTAGATTTTGGAGAACTACCTACGCCACTTCATCTCCAAGCAGCATGATGCAAGGGTGCAGCTGCTTCCGTGGGCAGAGTTCTCCTACAATAATCACACCAGCGAGTCTACTAGGAATACACCATTCTGCAATGTCTACGTACCCACGAATTCCTCTCCCGTTGCCTGATACTTCCGAGGTACCTGCAGCTGACTCCACGTTTAGAGACTTTTTGCAGATCTGGCAGCGGACTCGATCCTCCATTCTAATGGCAGTGGACCGCATGAAATGGAAGGCTGACACAAGGAGAAGAGAGCTTCCTCGGTTTCTTCCTGACACTAAGGTCTGGCTGTCGTCCAGGAATATTCGACTGAGGGTGACGTCATGTAAATTTGCCCCCAGGTTCCTCGGACCATTCGAGGTTCTGCAGCAGATCAACCCTGTCGCCTACAAGCTTCGGCTGCCTCCTAACCTCAGGATTCCCAACTCCTTCCATGTCTCCCTCCTGAAACCTCTGATCCTGAACTGCTATTCCAAGACTCCCAGTGGCCCTTCGGACATCTTTGAGGTCAAGGAGATCTTGGAGACCAAGAGAGTGAGAGGAAAGACATTTTATTTGGTGGATTGGAGGGGGTTTGGCCCTGAAGAGAGGTCCTGGGAGCCAGAGGAGAATCTCAATGCCCCTACTCTTCTGAAAAAGTTTCTCTCACGCTCTGGTCCCAAGAAGAGGGGGCATAAGAGGGGGGATACTGTAATGTCCATGGCTGCGGGCTGTCAGCTCCAACCTTCCCCTGACAGCCGCAGCCACGAGTCGGCAAGCACTGGCCCCAGCCTTCTCCTAAGGAGACGCCAGTGCTCGCGTCCACTCACCTCAGCCGGATCCCATAGGGTGTGCGCGCACGCTCGTGCACGCTCGTGCCCGCTCTTAAAGGGGCAGCTCGCACACGGGACCTCATTGATGAACTTTGACCCGTGAGTACTCTGGACTATAAGAGGGGTCCAGCCCCCTAGTTCTATGCCTGAGCGTTGTTGTGTTCCCTAAGTTTGTCGATGTGATGGCCTCCTAGTGTGTTTCCTGTTCCAGTCCCTATTCCAGTCCTTGTCCCTGTACCTACACCTGTTTCCAGTTCCTGTTCCTAGCTAACCATACATCCCTGGTCTAGTACTGAGCTGTGCCAAAGTCGTGCTGTGCTGCATCCACGTCTGACCTGCTCAACCTCGTCTGACGTCCGCCTGCTACCTAGTCCCAGCCGAGCCTGACCTGCTGCTGTCTGAGCTGCCACAGGTACCTATAGACCTATAGACATTGACCTGCTCCCTGTTGGCTAGCTGCCTTACCGCCAAGGCGGTACGGCCCAGTGGGTCCACAGACCCTTCGTGATATGTGGTAATACCTTGGGAATGCTTTTACTTATCCAAGCGATTCTGAGATTGTTTTCTCGTGACATATTGTACTTTATCTTAGTGAATTTTTTTTATAGATAAATTAATTATTCATTTGTGGAAAAACACTAAAATTGAAAGAAAATTTGGAAAAATTTAAATGTTTCCAAATTTAAATGTATCTGCTTGTAAGACAGATAGTAATACCACACAAAATAGTTACTAGTTTACATTTCTCATATGTCATATGTCTACTTTATGTTTGCATCATTTTTTGAACTACCTTTTATTTTTCTAGGACGTTACAAGGTTTAGAACTTTAGCAGCAATTTCTCAAATTTTCCAAAAAATTTCAAAAGGCTACTTTTCAGGGACAAATTCAGTTCTGAAGTGTCTTTGAGGGCCTCATATATTTGAAAGTCCCCATAAATCACTCCATTTTAAAAACTGCACCCTTCAAAGTATTAAAAACAGAATTCAGAAAGTGTCTTAATACTTTAGGCGTTTCACAGGAATTAAAGCAATGTGCAGGTGAAAATTACAAATTTCTTTTTTTTTTTCTGAAATTCATTTGTAATACATTTTTCTCTATAACACAGAAGGTTTTACAAGAGAAACACAACTTAATATTTATTACCCAGATTCTAAAGTACCTAGTGGATTTTCAGGCCTCCTTTCTATTAGAAAATATTTTAGGCACCATGTCCAGTTTGAAAAGGTCTTGTGGTGCCAAAACATAGGAGAAATACTCAAAAAGACACCAATTTGGAAACAACCACCCCCCCCCCCACCCCAAGGAATTAATCTAGGGGTATAGTGAGCATTTTGATCCCATGGTTTTATTTTTGCAAAATTTCTTAAAATCTACATTTTTTCCAATAAAACATACAATGTTTTCATTTTAACAAGGAATAAAGGTGAAAAAACACACCAACATTTTTGTAAAGCAATTTTTCCCAATTACGGAAGTACTGATTTGATCTTTGGGCGCCATGTCACATTTGCAAAACCCTGAGGTAGCAGAGTTCAGTGGAAGCCACCAAGAAGTGACTCCATTTTAGAAACTACACCCCTCAAGGCATTTATAATCTTCCTGGACAAATGACAGGGCTCAGAAGTGAAGAGCACCATGCACATTTGAGGCCTTTTTTGGTGATTTTCACAGCATTGGCCCACAATTCAGGCCTCTGAGGTCAAATAGTAAAAAAAACTCCAAGTAGTGACCCCTATTTTTGAAACGACACTTTGTAGGGCATATTAAGGGGTGTAGTGAGCATTTTGACCCCACACTTTTTTTCATGAGAAATGAATACGTAGCGGATGGTGTAAAGATGAAGTAAAAATTCAAATTTTCGACTGATATGCCATTTTAGTGCACAATATGTTGAGCCCAGTTTGTGCCACTGAAAACAAACCCAGTTTGTGCCACTTCATAATATGTTAACCGGGTTCTCCCGGGTATGGCGATGCCATATATGTGGATGTAAACTGCTGTTTGAGCACACTGTAGGGCTCAGAAGGGAAGAAGCGCCATTTGGCTTTTGGAGCGCAGATTTAGCTTGGTAGTAGTTCTGTTTGAGGTATTGCTGGTATTTCAGTTTATAATGTGGGGGCATATGTAATCTGTGCAGAGTACATCAGGGTATAATAAGAGGGTATAATAATGCTGTAAATAAATAATAATTCACAGATGTGTAGCCGGTGTCGCCCTGATAAATGGTGCCCAATCTTATCCGCTTTTGGAACACTCTGCACAATTTCTGTTGCCATATTCTGAGAGCCAGAACTTTTTTATTTTTTCTCCACCGGAGCTGTGTGAGAGCTTATTTGTTGCGTGACAATCTGTAGTTTACATTGATACTATTTTGGGGTAGATGCGATTTTTTTGATCACTTTTTTGGCAAGCAAGGTGACCAAAAACAAGCAATTCTGACAATGTTTTTTAATCTTTTTTCTTACCGTGTTCACTGTGGTCTATAAATGACATTTTACTTTATTCTGCGGGTCCATACAATTACGGCGATACCATATCTATATAGTATTTTTTTATGTTTTACAGCATTTGCACAATAAAAATCACTTTACCTAATGGGCTTCCATATGTGGCAGAGCAGGATAGCAATGATCGGCAACCCTGTGATCACATTGCAGCGATGCCGATCGGCTTCAAACCACTAAGATGTTGTGATCGGTTTTGATCGCGGCATCTAATGGGTTAATGGCAGGAATTCGAGCTAGCTCCATTCCCTGCCATTACAGCAGGGTGCCAGCTGTAACATACAGCTTCTGATCCTGCGCCATTTTGTTTCTTGGAATGGAAGCCTTTTAGGCCCCGCCTCCGACTTGGACCTCACAGGCTTCCGTACTTGGTAGACAGGAAGCCATTGTTAGGCCTCCGGTCTGCCAAAGCAGCTATCGGATTACATCGCTGGGTTCCAATCTGCTAGTAAACCCCATAGATGCAGTGTTTGCTTTTGAGCGCTGCATTTAAGGGGTTAATTGGCCAGATCTGAAGCTAGCTCCAATCCTGGCCATGCAGCAGGGTGTCAGCTGTAATATACAGCTGACACCCGCTGGCGATGGTGCAGGTTCTGCTTCTGAACCTGCACCAGCAACATCACGTACTATTACGTTGTTTTGCCTTAAGACCTTGGCGACAGTACGTGACATGTCGCTAAGGGATTAAAGGAAAAACTGGACTCTGGGCAGTGCACTACAACATTAAGTGAACACAAATTCTTATTTTCTATTTAAAAAACACATGATATTGGTATAAAATGTACATGTAGTTTTATTTTTTTAAGTTAATGTGGAAAAACATTGCATCAAGGATAGAGATTGCTGGGGTTAAAAATGAGTAAGGTCCCAAAACCACACAGCAAATCAATGGAATGAGGGATTTATACATTTCCATTGCTGTACATGTAACACCTAGCTGGTACTGCATTATGTATGTAACATACACCACCAGATAAACAACATATGCATACCCTGAATACCCTGAGAGAACCGGGCCACAATTGGCATTTACAAAAACGCTTTTAGATGAAGGAATCACAGAGGAGGGAACATATATTGTTGTTATTAATCTGGGTAAATCCTAGTAAAGTACATTTTCAAGGTCCCACGAAAAAATGATCAACTATAGAAACTAATGAAACATCTAATTTGTTATTTGTTTGTTTTTAGCTTGGATGATAACACAGTTTGTGTTAATTCTTCCTGTGATTAATGCAATGGAAAAAAAATCCAATTTAGGTACCAAGAGGATAATTTTCTCAATTATTGGGCTCTGGCTGACAAGCTTCATTCTAATTACTTGATCACTTAGCAATCAAAATATGAAAAGGCAATTTGAAGATTGAGCTGTGGAGCGGCACACTGATATAACATAGGGCATCCCTTTAAGAACTGTTGCTACAATCCATAATTCACCTTTACATTTCTATCACTTAAGAATGGGGTAAGCATAGGCAATTTTAGCATGATTCTTATGCTAAACTAGGTCTCTCATATTTTATAATCAGATATAAGTATGGAGGAGAGTTTTAACCTAGTATATTATAAGGCCCCTCATTGGCAAATATTTGACAACATAACCAAGATAACGCTGATGGGTTTCAGTAAGATGGAAACCCCACATATTCCCAGAATGAAGGACCTGTGATTCTTGGCCCCCTGGTCAGAGAATTGCATATATCATTTAGTTTAAATTTAGAAAAGCCTTTGCTTTCAATAAATTCGTATTATGAAACAATGTTATTTCTGTAGAATCTCTGGAAGTACATCAAAAATATAGCTGAAATAAGGCTGGTTTCACATCTGCGTTCGGTTTTTCCATTGTTCTGCTCTGTCATAGGAGCATAATGAAAAAAAAAAATAGAAGCACCAGATCCGTCACGTGATGGACACAAACGGCACTTGATGGAGCCTATTGACCTTAATAGGTTCTGTCGGGTTTCCGTCATGGTGTCCATCTTTTGTCGGATAAAATAGCACAGCATGCTGAGATATTTTGTTCATCATTTTTCAGCAGATCTGCGATGGAGGCTCCTAACTGAACCAAGCCTTGCTAAGGACGCAAAGACATGTTTAAAAAAATCATTGTTGAAAATCATAGTTGAAAACTTCCTGAAATACTTTACTTCACCTCAACACTACTAAACATGAACTTTTGTTCACTACTCTCTGCGCAAGCCTCTTACCCATGATGCTTCTTATACATGGTGCCGCCTTATTAGATTTTCCATCTTTAATGCAATCTTTGTCAACAAACTACTGCATTTTCTACCCAAAACAAATAGTTCACATGACTCTTTTCTCCTCTGCTCCCTGCTCTCCCCGTCCCTCAATGTCGTATTTCACATGCTGGGCAGCAGATCCTGCATGGTCAGTAGCAGAGCCTGTGTTGTGTGTGAAGACAGCGAGTAATTACAGCACTACCTTACACCTTGTAATAGAGGGGCATGCAGGCATGTGAAAATATATGCAATGTTTGTGAGAGAAAGGGAGAGATCATGGAAACTGCAGTCCTTTACATGATAATCCAACCCACAGCAAGTCTTGCCGGCATCAAAGCATCAATACGGCATAGAGCTGGGTAACATAATGAAAATAAAAATGTACTTTTTAGCTATGTTAACATCACCTTGTGACCATTTGGACACATACAGGCACTTTTCTGTATTTTTCATAATCTCGGATAACCTCTTCAAAGTATTGGCATGTGAGCATTCCTTACTGGGGGGGGCATAAAAAGCCTTTTGGGGCTCAGTGTGGGGCACTATTAATTCAGGGGACAAATTGGGGGGCAAGTTTTTATTCAGGAAGCACAGTGTTAGACATTTATTATTCATGGGCATGTTGTAGGGCATATTTATATTCAGGGGCATAGTGAGAGTTGAGTTTTTCATTCAGGCGTGGGACAAGTTTTAGTTAAGGGGCACATAATGGGGGATATTTTTTTATTCAGGGGGTATATTTTGGGCCATTTTGTATTCAGTACCACATAGCGGATGTATTTTTTATTCAGGAGGCACATTGTACGGCATATTTCTATTCAGGGGCACGGTGTGGGGCATATTTTTATTCAGCAAAACTGTGTGGGGCCTTTTTATTCAGGGGCCCTATATGTGACACTCTTATTTTCAGGGGCACAGTGTGGGGATGTGCAGCAAAAGAAAGGAGTAAAAGACATCTGGGCACCCAACTCTGCAGATACACGTCATGGCCAGGAGTAATCATCATGGGGGTCCAGTCAAGACGTAGAAGAAAAGGAAAGAGAATGACTCCAATCAGAGAAGAAGCCACCTGTAAGTCACTGAATGTCATTGTTTATTCTGCCTGTAAATGCATCTGATCAGTATTATAGTCACTGTATGGTCTGCAGGGTGATGATAGGTGGTAGCATCCTTGTTTGCGAAACAACAACTCCCAACATACCTTTACCATTTTTAAGATCATACTGGCAGCAGTAGTTTCATGCAATTCAAATTTATATGACAGGTGTTAATCTTGACTTTGCAGTTGATCTATGTTATGAGCTTTGTTCTGTTACGGTATTTATGTTATGAGCTTGTTCTGGTTCTGTATTTATGTATGACCCTTATTCTGATGCTGTATTTATGTACTGAGCTTTGTTCTGGTACTGTATATATGTACTGAGCTTGGTTCTAGTACTGTATATGTGTTTATAGCTTGGTTCTGGTGCTGTATTTATATTATGAGCTTGGTTCTGGTTTTGTATTTATGTATGACTTTTATTATGGTGCTGTATTTATGTACTGAACTTTGTTCTATTGCTGTATATGTGTACTGAGCTTTGTTCTGGTGCTGTATTTATGTACTGAGCTTGGTTCTGTTGCTGTATTAATGTATTGAGATTGATTCTGGCACTGCATTTATGTAATGAGATTTGTTCTGGTACTGTATATACAGTATGTACTGAGCTTTGCTCCTATACTGTATATATATATATACTGAGCTTAGTTTTGGTGCTGTATCTATGTACTGAGCTTGTTCTGGTGCTGTATATATGTATTGAGCTCGGTTATTGTACTGTATATATGTAGTGAGCTTTGTTCTGGTGCTGTATTTATGTACTAAGCTTTGTTCTGGTGCTGTATATATGTACTGAGCTTGGTACTGGTGCTGTATTTATGTTATGAGCTTGGTTTTGGTGCTATATTTATGTATAAAGTAGTGATGCTGATTCCATTGCTACATGACTTACTTTTCAATGATGAGTAGATTTTTTAAATATTTACAAGCTTGATTACACTGCATTAAATATGCCTGTGTGTATAAGCCCTATTGCTAACCGTGTTCTCTGATTTTTCACATGTGCTACTGAAAATTGAGTCGTTCTGCCATCATCCATTTCTAAAACCTGTACCGTTGATCTTATTCCCCTCTGACCTACTTCATGCCCACTGTGGCGCATGCACTGACTTGACTATTAACTGACTATTCAACATCTCACTCCAAAAACAGTTATCTCAAACTTCAAACTTTCTACCATTCTTCCTAAACTTAAGAAATCGTGATCCTTCTCTGCTCTTTAGTTCTTCCCACCTTTATTTACTCCCATATGCCTCCAAGCTTCTTTACATTTTTTCATTTAAGACAAACCCATTAATAAATAAAAGGCTATAATTTTTTGAGTAAGGCAAAATGTGTTAATAATAATTACGATTAACCCTATAAATGAGGATCAAAAACAAATAAACTGGAGGTTTCTGGAAAATGTTCTTGATCAATAAACTATTTATGGGAGACACTACAATGTATTTTTGGGTGCAGTTTACTCCTTCATCTGTATTTTTTGTGTTCCTCTTTAAGTCCTTTAGATTCTTTAGACTGTAATCAGCTGATGTCTGAAGGTCTCTGCCATTCTATGGCTTGGATAAAAATAAACTGCACTAAACTGCAATATTTATTTGAAATTCAAAATTGTCTGAATTGGTTTTCTCATATTTGGCTACAACAGGTTTGTTCTTCTTTATACCACTCATAAACTCAGAGCAAAGCATTTCTATTATAATAGATTTTATTTCAACATATATGGAAGAGTATTGATCACTCTGTAATTTCAGCCAGTACGGGGATGAGAATGTAAAGCCTCCTTCTTATATGGAGTTTTAATGGAAGGGATATATTTTTATGTTCTCTACTGTACTGCTGCAATGGAGATGTTCACTATTTTATACAAGTTCCTGTTCACCTCACCTGTTAGGTACAAAGTGAACCCTCCATCATTTATTACGCCAATTGGTTGCTAAGTGTGTTTGTTTGTTTGTTTGTTTGTTTGTTTGTTTGTTTGTTTGTTTGTTTGTTTGTTTGTTTATTGATTGACATACACAATTTAATTTGTTCATTTGAATGTGGTAAATCCTTAGCTGTTTGTGACAATACCATTGATATAGGGTTTATAAAGCAGGGATAGTTCATTACATGTTTCTGCCATTTACTATAGGCAACCGAAATACAGGCGGTTCATAACACATGCTAATATTTATGTGGAACACATTGATGCTTGTGTCTTTATTTTTGGTGTTATTTTTCCTATATGTATCTAACTCTGGTCTAATTTTTTATTTTTGACATATTCGGTGATAGTTCCACTTGCATTTTTATTTTAGTGAATTGTTTGCTTTGTGATTAATATGGCTAGTGTGGAAACCACAGTACTGAATCATGGTTATTGGCGGCTAAAGAAGTATTTTCTGACACGGATCTGGTACAGCATCTGCCCTACCACGTTGGCACTCAAATCTGCATTTAGAGAACGAAATTTCCAATACAAAGAAAATATACAATCATGGTGGGAAACACAGTACAATGTCAAGAATTGGGTTTATCGGAAGAAGACCTGCCAGGATTTCGACTTTGGCAGATCTAATGGAAGCGGTTGAACGTGATCCGAATAAGGGCCCTTTCACCAATATGAGACCACACAGTAATAAAATGCCACCTATATCCGATGATAATACTAGTATTGAAATTTTCATGCAAACTGTCATTAAGGAGTAACTAAACGTTTGGCAAACTTCTGACATGTCATATTGACATGTCAGAAGTTTTGATTTGTGGGGGTCCGAGCACTGAGACCCCCACCAATCGCTAAAATGAAGCGGCAGAAGCGCTCGTGTGAGTGCTCAGTCGCCTTGTGTCTGTTCGGCTTTTTCCGGAAATCAATGTATCGAGTACAGGCTCAGTTGAAAATTTATGAGCCCATACTCCGATACACCAGCTTTCCGAAAAAAGCCGAACAGAAACTAAGCAGCTGAGCGCTCACACGAGCGCTTCTGCTGCTTTGTTTTAGTGATTGCTGGGGGTCTCAGTGCTCGGACCCCCACCAATCAAAACTTCTGACATGTCACTATGACATGTCAGAAGTTTGTCAAATGTTTAGTTACCCTTTAAGGAATTAGAACATCTAGGGTCTCTTATAAAGGGGCTGGCATCGAACTTGTCGTCTGAGGAGATGCAGGAGTTACTTTGGAACACGAGGATTCCATCATAATTACACCTTCAGATAAGGGGGTAACTAGTCATACTTGATCATGAGAATTATAGGAAAATGTGTCAGTCAATGCTTAATAATTGCTCTTGTCATCGAATTTTAGACCAAGACCCCACAGAGGTTTTTTTTTTTTTAAAGAACTTGACTCCATCTTCCTGGAAGCACTTAAAGAGGATTTAAAGAGGCTCTGTCACCAGATTTTGCAACCCCTATCTGCTATTGCAGCCGATAGGCGCTGCAATGTAGATTACAGTAACGTTTTTATTTTTTTAAAAACGAGCATTTTTGGCCAAGTTATGACCATTTTTGTATTTATGCAAATGAGGCTTGCAAAAGTACAACTGGGCGTGTTTACAGTAAAAGTACAACTAGGCGTGTATTATGTGTGTACATCAGGGCGTTTTTACTTCTTTTACTAGCTGGGCGTTAGGAATGGGAGTGTATGATGCTGACGAATCAGCATCATCCACTTCTGTTCGTTAACACCCAGCTTCTGGCAGTGCAGACACACAGCGTGTTCTCGAGAGATCACGCTGTGATGTCACTCACTTCCTGCCCCAGGTCCTGCATCGTGTCGGCCACATCGGCACCAGAGGCTACAGTTGATTCTGCAGCAGCATCAGCGTTTGCAGGTAAGTAGCTACATCGACTTACCTGCAAACGCCGATGCCGTTGCAGAATCAACTGTAGCCTCTGGTGCCGATGTGTCCTCGCTCGTCCGACACGATGCAGGACCTGGGGCAGGAAGTGAGTGACGTCACAGCGTGATCTCTCGAGAACACGCTGTGTCTGCACCTCCAGAAGCTGGGCGTTCTGAAGAGAAGTGGATGATACTTCTCGTCAGGACGCCCAGCTAGTAAAAGAAGTAAACACGCCCAGATGTAACGAACACAATACACGCCCAGTTGGACTTTTACTTTAAACACGCCCAGTTGGACTTTAGCAAGCCTCATTTGCATAAATACAAAAATGGTCATAACTTGGCCAAAAATGCTCGTTTTTTAAAAATAAAAACGTTACTCTTATCTACATTGCAGCGCCGATCTGCTACAATAGCAGATAGGGGTTGCAAAATCTGGTGACAGAGCCTCTTTAATAAATAAAAGTGAATATGAATTCATCCACCCCACTTCCCCGTTTTTTTATGTCCCATCCGTGGGAGACCTATTTTGTCAGAAGTGGATTTACTAACACAGGATGAAGGATTTTGTGGTCACTCTGCCATGCTATGTCTGTGATAGTATGGACTTTGAGTAAGTTTGAGGGGATGAAT
This sequence comes from Rhinoderma darwinii, assembly GCF_050947455.1. Classification (NCBI taxonomy): domain Eukaryota; kingdom Metazoa; phylum Chordata; class Amphibia; order Anura; family Rhinodermatidae; genus Rhinoderma; species Rhinoderma darwinii. Next base: position 66,107,145 of record NC_134691.1, read on the forward strand.
CGCTTTACAGTTCTATACCACATGATTGCTGTACACGAAGAGTGGCCCACTTTTTACGATCAAGGGGCACACACTTAAATCAAGACAACGCTTTCCATCTGGACTTCCAACAGTTTGTGCTAATGCAGAATTATTTTTACTTTGGCTCCTATATCTTCCACCAGCACAGAGTGACCGCAATGGGGCGATCCTGTTCCCCATCGTTTGCAAATCTCTTCCTGTGTTGGTGGGAGGATGTGTATGTCTTTCCATTGGAAGAGACTATTTGGATGTGTCAAATATTACTTTGGACTAGGTATATTAATGACATGTTCATCTTGTGGGCTGGAACAAGGGAGTCAAAGAAAGAAATCAGCACCATGTTTTGGAAATTTGGGTGCCAGTCTATGGATCCCGACTTATCATCTAAAGTAGTATACAAAAACAAAGAAATCGCACCCCTCCAGGCAATGGCGATGGAAAAAACAACAAGTGGATTTTCATCACCCATCTGCAATCTTTCGGTTCAACTATTTTTAGCCTAAAGAAGGCCCCAGTGAGTTGGGCGGAAACGTTGCAGATGGATGAATAAAGTCCACTCATTTTTGTTAGCTGACATTGCTTAGTGTACTGAAATTTCTTTGCTTATACACATATATAGTAAGTGTGTGTATGTATATATATATATATATATATATATATATATGTACACACACACACACACACACACACACACATAAATACGATATGGAGAAAAGTATTTGGACACACTTCTTAATCATTAAATTCAGGTGTTTCATTCTGTCTCGTGTAGATGGCAATGAGACAATAAAACGCAGCCATAATTAGAAGTATGAAAGAGGAAAAAAAAGTCTTAATCAGGTGATATAGTACAGATACAGTATCACTGTTCCTCTCCAAAGTGCCAGTGACAGCGTCCCACTACAATGTCAGCCATAGTGCCCGATCATATTTCTAGTCACCAGGGCACAACTATTGATCATGGGGCCCCATAGCTAAATTGTAAATGCCCCCACTCTGTTGCAACACATATACACATACTTATGAAGAAGTACACCTACACTTTACACCTACAGAAGCTTTTATGACATCCACTCCAAATCCATAGGCATTAATAGGAAGTCGTCACCCCCTCCCCCCACACACACCCTTTGCAGCTAAAACAGCTTCCACTCTTCTGGGAAAGCTTTCTTCAAAATTCAGTAGTGTGTCTATGGGAATTTTTGCCCATTAATTCGGAAGAGCATTTGTGAGTTAAGACACTGATGTTGGATGAGATGGCCTGACTCACAATCTCCGTTCTAGTTAATCCCAAATGTGTTTGATGGGTTTGAGGTCAGGACTCTGTGCGGGCCAGTAAAATTCTTCCACACCAAACTTACCCAACCATGTCATTATGGACCTTGCTTTGTGCACTGGGGCAGAGTCATGCAGGAACAGAAAAAGGCCTTCACCAAACAGTTCCCACAAAGTTGGAAGCATACAGTTGTCCAAAATGTCTTGGCATGCTGAAGCATTAAGATTTCCCTTCACTGGAACTAAGGGACCCTGAAAAACAACCCCATCGCATTATCCCTCCTCCAGCAAACTTTACAGTAGGCACAATGCAGTCAGACAGATAACGTCGTTCTGGCATTTGCCAAACCCAAACTCGTCGATCAGACTGCCAGATAGAGAAGCAGGATTAGTCACTCCACAGAAAACGTTTCCACTGCTGCAGAATTTAGTGGCAATGTACTTTACACCACTCCATTCGATGCTTGGCATTGTGCTTGGTGATGTGAAGCTTGTATGCAGCTACTCGGCCATGAAAACCCATATCATGAATCTTCCGGCATACAGTTTTTGTGTGGATATCAATGACAGAAGAGTTTTGAAACGCTGCAGTTATTGAGTCTGCAGAGCTTTGGCGACTTTTAGCATTAGTACTCGGCGACCCCGCTCTGTAACTTTGCATGGTCTGCCACTTTGTGGCTGAGTTGCTCTGATTCCTGAACGCTTCCACTTTGCAATAATACCACTTACAGTGGATCGTGGAATATCTATATAGGAGGGAAGAAATTTCACGAGCTGACTTGTATTGGCTCTATATAAATAACAAATTATTAATTAATATCTTAATTGTTTAGTGATAATTGTGTAAAAAGCCCATTGAAAAATGAGGAATTCACACTATATAAGATACAAAAAGGAGACATTTTGAAAGAACAAGGGGGCAAAAAAAATGTATGAACAGATATAGAAATTTTTTTATTGTTAGAGAATAAATATAGTGCAAGCAATAAGGAAGCTGTCAGCTCCTGGAGATATATACCCTACAAAGTGCTTTCTTCATATTTCCATATTAAAGGAATTGCAAGTTCAATTCAAACAAAAAATGAAGAGACAGATGGAAACTTGATTTCTTACAGGCCAATAATACTCATATGAAGATCTAACCGCTTCATAGCCTACTCAAGAAATCAACAACCAGGGACTTTGATCTTAACATTCGTGAAGATTAAATGCAGCAGGAAAAGCTTTTAAGGAGCTTATCTGCATACGAAGGTTAATGATACCATTTAATTAGTTGCATATTTAATTATGCTTCTTATTAAAAATGAGCAGTTTATTCAATTGGCTTCTCTTTGTGCTTGGCACGTTTTCAAGGAAAACCACTGGAGCAGGAATTATGTGTAAAGAATAAAGCTCGCAGTTGTCAAACATGACAAAGCAGAAGCAAAATTAAAGCTAGTTAGTATTCTACTTTCATTAACATTTCGCTTAATACTAAGATATCTAGAGTGCATCCAGAGCTTGTCAGCCACACATAACCACAAGGATTTATTATGTCTAAGCACCAGAGCATGTAATGGTAAGGGGATCACAGGCATTTCATGCACCTAAATGACAATTTCTACTTGTTTGTAATTTACTGTAGAGCTCATGATATTTAGAAATAAAAACCAGGCTACTATGAAAATTTATGTCATATCTTCAATTTTTAATAAAATCTGCACATGCAGAAATTCTATAATTAGATAGATAGATAGATAGATAGATAGATAGATAGATAGATAGATAGATAGATAGATAGATAGATAGATAGATAGATAGATAGATAGATAGATAGATAGATAAATAGAAAGATATGAGATAGATAGATAATGTCACGTCTACGGGAAATGTGGACCCACTGGGCTACTCTGAGTAACGAAGTAGCTGCTAGCCAGACACATATATGACAGTCACTGGTCAATGGTACCTTGATTGCAGGTTGGTGCTGGATTACCGGAAGCTGGTTTTTGATGGATTATTGGAAGATGGTTTTTGCTGGATTATTGGAAGATGTCTTTTGCTGGATTATCGGAAGCTGGTTTGTGCTGGATATTGGAAGCTGGCTTGTGCTGGATATCGGAAGCTATCTTGTTCTGGATTATCGGAAGCTGGCATTTGCTGGATTATCGGAAGCTGGCTTGTGCTGGATATCAGAAACTGGCTTGTGCTGGATTATTGGAAGCTGGGCTGTGCTGGATTATCGGAAACTGGCTTGTGCTGTATTCTCTGAAGCTGAACTGGTCACGGACAATGGAGTCGTCACGGATACTGGAGATGAAACGGACACTGGACACGGATACTGGACTCGTCACGGACACTGGACATAAAATAAGGGACTGAAGACAGATTCTGCGTAGTCACAGACACAGGAGGTTACAGGGAACTGAATACGGAACTTTCGCAGACTAACTCTGGGTTAGAACTAACATTGCTCAGGCGCTGAGGTAGTGGGCGGAGTTCCTTAAATGGTCCAGGATGTGCCCTATGGGCATAGGCCAGGCGTGGAGGAGATAGCAGAGTGCGCCGGCAACCCTAGGCATAGAGATGCGGGTGATGCGGATAAACAAGCTGACGGCCGCTGAGGTGTGTGAGACCTGCGGCTGCCGGCGCTACAGATAAACATGTGAAAGAAAGATAAATACTCTTTAATGACGGCTCTACTGGTTGTCAGCGTCTTACACGTGCAAGCCAAAAGCCATCACTCAAGAGAAGAGGGGAGCAGTTGGAAAGGTTTACAGCATAGAAACCGGACTCTTCACATCTCATTAGCATATGGCGAATAATAATTAAAAAGTTCAGCTTTCTAGTGTTGCTTGCAGTATAATCACCAACATAGAGATAATAAAACTTGTCTCCTTTCTATCAGTGTTAGCGGTGCGGAGGGTTCCAAAAGTGGTGATAGACTCCCTTTAAAGTAGGGCTCATGCACAATATCAGAGTGAGGTACCTTGGGCCCATCAAAGGAAATTATTCTGTGAGCCCACCCTACAGCTAAAGTTTACAGAATGTTTTGATGTTTCCTTTAATTGCAGCATAAACTTTGCTGTGATCATAACCCAAAGGAAGTGATAAATGCCGGCAGAGAGTGACCCTTTCTCCTGACAGCTTCAAAATGACTTTTCATGTTCCCATTTGGGCCCACCTGCGATTATCCAACACTGTCTATATTGGAATTAAATTTTTCAGGGGTTGTACCAGAACCAACAATTATCACCTATCCACAGGATAGATGATAATTGTGTGATTGCTGGGGTCTCCACTGCTGATTGCGAGAACGAAGGTCCAGAATCCCCTGTTGCTCCCTCACAGGAGTGAGGAGGACTTTGAATGGAGTGGCAGTCAAGAATGCGCACTGCTGCTTTATTCACAATCTATGGAACTGTTGGAAACAGCCGAGTACAGTGATTGGCTATTTCCGTCAGTCCCTTAGACATTGAATGGAGTGACAGGCGCATGCTCGACCGCCACTCCATTCAAGTGCCTCCTCACTGCAAGGGGTGCAGTGAGGAGAAATGGGCGGTTCGGACCCTGGTTCTCCTGATTGCTGGAGGTCCCAGCCGTGGGTTCCCAATGATCAGACAATTATCACCTGTCCTGTGGATAGGTGATAATTGTCGATTCTGTTACAACCTCTTTAAAACTCTCTTTTGAACAATTCAATTTTACCCTCATGTAATAACAATCAACTGTAGCCTTACACAGATACACTTATTATGTGTCTATAGTAGGACATACAGTACAGTATATAGGCTTCATTGTGGATTCTCCTCACATCCTTTGTATTTGAATATATCACATCATCCCCAGGAGTAATGAATAAGCAGATAGTTGACAGTGTCTCCATTTGTGCAGACATAGTTCCTTGTTTTTCAATGTTTATTGATTAACCTGACTGTACTAAAACATATTAAAACACGCATTACTGGGTGACGCGAGCGGTGGAATAAGACACATGTTAGTTGTATTCCTGCAGCATTTTATATATTCAGGATAATGTCACAATAACGACTATTTATACAAGTATGCTATATCATCACAGCACAATGCCACACCTCAATATGAGAAGAGGTCACAGTGAAGTGATCAAAATGTGTGCTAAAAACCTCATGTACATGGTTGTGTTGCTGGGTGGTGGGCTCTGTTGTTGCGGTGCTGTGCCTGTGGGGGAATGTGGCCCAGAATCAAGGGAGATTAGACAGGCAGCAGGGGCGCTGGTTGCTTCCCCTGCAGGCACTGTGTTGCTACAAAGCTAGGAGAGGGTTAAGTCTGGGAGCAGAGGCGTAACTTGAAGCTCCTGGGCCCCAATGCAAAATCTATAAAAATCTACCTACCATATATCATACCATCCAACTTTCAAGTATCACAAAGAGGGACAATTTTTTTATTTTAAGCCACGCCTCTAATCCCACGCAATCTTCGCCCATACACACCCGATTCAGCTCACACAGTATCATGCTCCCATAGTGCCTCTTACACAGTATAATACCAAATAGCTGCCCCCACACAGTATAATGCCCTCTAGCAGCCACCATACAGTATAATGCCCCATAGATGCACCCATACAGTATAAAGCCAACACATATTCTCCCATGCAGTATAATGCCCATACAGATGCCCCCATGCAGTATAATGCTCAAACAAATTTCCCCATACAGCATCACGCCCGCATAGCTTCCCCCATACAGCATAACGCCCCATAGCTGCCCCATACAGCATAATGCCCCCATAGCTGCCGCCATACAGTATAATGCCCTTTTAGCTTCCCCTAGTTCCAATGCCCTTGTAGATAGTGACACAGTGCCCATGTAGGTAGAGCCACAGTATATTGCCCTCTTGCTGCCACCATACAGTATAATGCCGCCATACAGTATAAGGCCAACACAAATGCCCCCATACAGTATAATGCCCAAATAGATTCTCCCATGCTGTATAATGCCACACAGATGCCCCCATACAACATAATGCTCCATAGCTGCCCCATGCAGCATAATGCACCCATAGCTGCCCCATATAGTAAAATGCCAATACAGATGCCATACAGCTTAAAGAGGCTCTGTCACCAGATTTTGCAACCCCTATCTGCTATTGCAGCAGATCGGCGCTGCAATGTAGATAAGAGTAACGTTTTTATTTTTAAAAAACGAGCATTTTTGGCCAAGTTATGACCATTTTTGTATTTATGCAAATGAGGCTTGCAAAAGTACAACTGGGCGTGTTGAAAAGTAAAAGTACAACTGGGCGTGTATTATGTGCGTACATCGGGGCGTTTTTACTACTTTTACTAGCTGGGCGTTCTGACGAGAAGTATCATCCACTTCTCTTCAGAATGCCCAGCTTCTGCCAGATCACGCTGTGACGTCACTCACAGGTCCTGCATCGTGTCAGACGAGCGGGGACACATCGGCACCAGAGGCTTCAGTTGATTCTGCAGCAGCATCGGCGTTAGCAGGTAAGTCGATGTAGCTACTTACCTGCAAACGCTAATGCTGCTGCAGAATCAACTGTAGCCTCTGGTGCCGATGTGTCCTCGCTCGTCTGACACGATGCAGGACCTGTGAGTGACGTCACAGCGTGATCTCTCGAGAACACGGCTGTGTCTGCACTGCCAGAAGCTGGGCGTTCTGAAGAGAAGTGGATGATACTTCTCGTCAGAATGCCCAGCTAGTAAAAGTAGTAAAAACGCCCCGATGTACGCACATAATACACGCCCAGTTGTACTTTAACTTTTCAACACGCCCAGTTGTACTTTTGCAAGCCTCATTTGCATAAATACAAAAATGGTCATAACTTGGCCAAAAATGCTCGTTTTTTTTAAATAAAAATGTTACTGTAATCTACATTGCAGCGCCGATCTGCTGCAATAGCAGATAGGGGTTGCAAAATCTGGTGACAGAGCCTCTTTAAAGCCTCAATAGCCTCCCCATACATTATAATGACCCCATAGCTGCTGCATACAGTATAATGCCCCCCTAGCTGCCCTTATAAAGTATAATACCCCCAAAGCTGCCCCTAGTGCCAGTGCCCATATATAAAGTGCCAGTGCCCTCTCGATAGTGCCACAGTGCCCATGTAGATAGTGCCCCTATATAGTGCCACAGTTTCCATGTTGATAGTGCCACCCCCTGTAGATAATGCTACCCTCACCCTGTAGACAGAGCCATTGAGACTCCCTCTAGAAGCGGAATCTCCATCCAGAGCATAGGCCGGGGATTCCACTCCTAGAGGGAAGCCCTGATGTTACTGTCCATATATGGACAGTGACGCCAGTGGATACTCCTTGAGCGAATCCCCGTTGCCGACTCTGGCCTGGGATTCCGCTCCAGGAGGAGCCACTGACATCAATGTCCAGATCATCAGCAACGGGGATTCCGCTCAAGGAGTAGCCACTAATTCTGAAGCAGGAAACTATCAGCTCCCTGCTTCAGAATTAGTTCAGAGCACAGGGAGCGCATCCCCTCGCCGAAGACTCCCCGGCATCGTTGCCAACCTCCACTTCAGAAATTTCTGGACAACTGAGCTGAAAATCACGGACAAACCTATAGTTTTATGAACACATTACAAAATCAAGAGTAAGGCCCCATGCACACGACCGCAGATTTCGTCCGTAATTACGGACCCATTCATTTCTATGGCCATAGAAACCTTCTGTAAAAAATAGGACATGTCCTATTTGTTTATTTTATGGGCCATTGTCCTATACTTTATAATGGGAACACGGTCCGCAAATGCGGATGACTGTCCGCAGTCATCCGTGGCTGGCCGTGCCTGTAATCACAGATTGTAATTACGGGCACGGTTGTGTGCATGGGGCCTCAGTGATAATAAAGATCATAACTAACACCTTTTATAAGTGATCACACAAGTGGGATAGTAAAAAGAAGAGTATGGGCACAAGTTGAATTAAAAAATGATTAAAGTAAGGGCCTGTTCACATCTGCATTCCGCTTTCTGTTGTTAGGGCCTGTTCGGAGGTTTACGTCGGGTGAACCCCGCAACGGAAAGTCAAACTGAAAGCACTGCTTCCGTTTCAGTCACCATTGATATCAATGGTGACGGAAACATTGCTAACGGTTTCCGTTCGTCACCATTCCGGCAGGTTTCCGTTTTAACGACGAAATCAATAGCAGAGTCGACTGCGCTATTGATTCCGTCGGAAAAACGGAAACCTGCCGATGGTGATGAACGGAAACTGTGGTTTCAGTTTGACTTTCCGTTGCGGGGTTCACCAGATGGAAATCTCCAACGGAACCCCGGAAGGGAAAGCCAATTCTGATGTGAACAGGCCTTAAGGCTTCTTTCACACTAGCGTTTCTATACGTTTACTTCTCTTCCATCAGAGGAAGAGAGGATCGATACATTAAACGGAAAGAAACGGTTAGGTTAGAATTACCATTGCTTCTATTGGTAATTATTTTGTATCAGTTGCTTTCCGTTTGCCTCCGTTCGCTAAGTTTTAGTTTTGTTTTTTTTAAAGGAAACAAAAGTGCAGTCTGCAGAACTTTTATTTCTGTTCAAAAGAACGGAAACCTAGCGAACGGAGACAAATGGAAAGCAACAGATACAAAAGAATTACCATTAAAGTCAATGGTTACCAGTCACAGCCCCGCTTGTAGGAAAGCTACAAGCGGGGCTGTGACTAGTGAGTCGGACCCTCAATCTACCCGCACCCCCCTGCCTGGTCTCTGGACATGAGGTCAAGACCAGGTGATTCACAAGTTACTGGTCCCGGCACCGACCCAATGACAGTCTGTGTGTCTGTGACTGAGGTCACCCCAGTCAGAGACAGTTGGCAACCCTGCTCCACGGAGACATCGCTACTTTAAGCGCTGTGCTCGGGGAAGCCATTGATAGTACTGTCCATATATGGACAGTGACGTCAGTGCCTAATCCTTGAGCGGAATCCCCGTTGCCGACTCTGGCCGGGGATTCCGCTCATAAATGGACAGTACCGTCAAGGGCTTCCCCAAGCACAGCGCTTAAAGTAGCACTGTGCCCCGGGAGCCCTCGGCGAGTGGAGGAGCTCCCTCTGCTCCCCCGCTATGAACTAATTCTGAAGCAGAGAGCTGATGGTTCCCTGCTTCAGCATTAGTTTGAATTAGCTGAATCCGGGACTGTCCCGCTGAATCCGGGACGGTTGGGTGGTATGATATATGATTTATAATACTAGTGTCTTCTTATGAGGCTAAGGGGCTTTTGGCCCCCCTCAGGCTCCAGGGCCGGGGTGTGACTGCTACCTCTGCACCCCTTATAGCTACGCCCCTGCCTGGGAGCTGTTTGTCATTCAGCTTTTTCTGACTCTTGATTAGCTGAGAACCTATCAATTAGATCTGTCTTCTATTCAATCCTGCTTTTACTTGGTGATCCTTGCCAGTTATTGTTTTTCTTCCTTCTTCCTTTCCAACGTTGCTCTGAGTATTCCCGATACCCTGCTTTGCTTTCTCTCTTATTGCTACTGTGTATGACCCAGACTGACTTGACATTTTTTTGCCTGTTGATTTGGTACCGCTGTTTAGATATATTGTGTATGAGTTGGACTTTGTTGATTTCCCTTTTGTCTGCTGATTTTGTATTGCGTTACCGCTCTGTTGCTAACCTTGGCTAGTCTGACTTCTCTACCTGTTTGCTCCACCTGCCTGCAGCTGCCATGTGAAGGCAAGAATATTTTTTCCACCAATAGGGTTCACTCAGGTTATGCTAGCTAGGTTCCTGATAGTGGGTTCGTCCTTTACAGGGCGGTTTATCTGTTTTAGGCAGGGCCCTAGTTCCGTCACGGGCGTCGAAGTGCTAGTTTGTCATCGCTTGCTGAATCGGGCATCTATCTATCTATCTATCTATCTATCTATCTATCTATCTATCTATCTATCTATCTATCTATCTATCTATCTATCTATCTATCTATCTATCTATCTATCTATCTATCTATCTATCATCATCTATCATCATCTATCTAGATTTATAACATGGTTATAATGGAAATCAGCATATTTATTAATTGATGAGCATTTTCTTTGAAGACAAAGTTCTTAAAAATGTTCTCAAAATCATCAGTTTACACTAGATTCAAAAACACAAAATTGTAATCTCTCTAAATCAAACGTACGCTATGTAAGCATGATAAAAGGATCATGGTGCTTATTTTTGTACTGTGCCGGCCCGTTCACTGCTTACAAGATAATTTGTTTGAAGTAGTTCAGAAGCTTGAGTTGTTTCCACGTACCACTGCAAAGTTACAAAATAACAAATTTTATTTTCAAAGAACATTTCAAATTCGACCTGTTTCATTGCTTTTTACACAGCTGGAAAGGGATATACAATACAGAGAAGAAGGAAATTGCTTAACTGTAATGTTCATATGTTACCCATACACTGCCTTATTCGCTAAATATTTTTCCAGTAGGCATAACAGGAGGAAATTGAACTACAATCCCCCAAATCATTAGCAGCAAAGTCATTCATAAGGAAACTATGCAGAATACGTTATGCAAATCTCTGGATTTAAAAGGAATAATGTTACCAATATGAGAAGCTGCACATTTTACAGATCTGCCCCTGCTTCTTTGATATAGAACTTTAAATTAAATAAGGTCTTACAGGACAGGATACCAAAATATTATTGAAGAGGAGCAGATTAAATGGAAGCACGTTTTTCATAAAGCAGATCTGGTAGTTTACTACTCAAAATAAGTCACTATTCTTAAAGACACAGTGGGGCAGATTTACTAATACGATCTTAAATTTAGACAGCTTAGAACTAGATGTGATGCGCTAAATTTATCAAAGTGGATCATGCTGGATGAATAATTTGTATAAATTCTTTATTTCAGATATTTTGTAATGAAAGGGGGGAAATGAGTAGGGAGGGAAAAAAACAAAACAAAAACAACAGTAAGGTATTACAGTACATATCTCTGCTGAACAATAGACAAAATCCAAGTTTAGTGTATAGGTAGTTATATATATAATATATGTGTAAGTACTCTATATATTTGATAAATACATCCTGTTTGTATGTGATTCAGGTGTGTTAACGTAAAAGGGACCCACCGGAAGCAGTTTAAACTCCCGGCTCTCAGCTACCGGAGGCAGCTGAGAACTTGGAGCAGCACTGCTCGAGCAGGCGGATCAAAAGGCCCCCAGGTCTGCCTCTAGTTAATGCCTGCTAGGCCATGGCGGATGCATGGCCTAGCAGATGCCTCTCAGTTTTAATAATGGCAATAAAAAAAGGCAATAAGACACTGCAATACAGTATTGAGGTGTATTACGAAAGCGATCGGATGATCGCATACTGAAGTCCCCTAGTGGAACAAATAAAAACTTTAATAAAGTTAAATAAATAAATAAAAACTCCACAGAAAAAAAAATTAAAAACTTTTTCCCCTTACAAAATACTTTATTACAAAAAGCCCTCATACAGCTGCATCGGTCAAAAAATAAAAATGTTATTGCTCTTAAAATATGGCGACACGAAAAAAAATAATTTTGAAAAAAAAGTGTTTTTACTGTGTAAAAGTAGGAAGACATACAAAATATGTATAAATGTGGTATCGCTGCGATTGTAACGACCCACTGAATAAAGTTATTTTGTTATTTATACCACACGGTAAACGGCGTAAAATTAAGACGCAAAAAACCTTGCGAAATTTCAGGCTTTTTTTCCAGTACCCCACTAAAAAAGTTTATAAAAAGTTAATCAATAAATTATATGTACATACAGCTGCATCAGCGGAAAAATAAAAAAGTTATGGCTCTTCAAATATGGAGACACAAAAACAAATAATTTTGAAAAAACTGCGTTTTTACTGTGTAAAAGTAGTAAAACATAAGAAAACTATAGAAATTTTGTTGCAATCGTAACGACCTGCTGAATAAAGTTGTTATGTTATTTAGACCACACGGTAAATAGCGTAAATTAAGGATGCAAAAAAAAAAAGTGGCGAAATTGTTGTTTTTTTTTTCTATTACCCCCAAAAAAGTTTATAAAAGTTAATCAATAAATTATATGTACCCCAAAATGGTGTTATTAAAAAAACAACTTGTACCGCAAAAAATAGTCATGTAGAAAAAAAAAAATATACATATTTTGTATCACTGTTATTGTAACAATCTGTACAGAAAACTTTACATGTTATTTATACCGCACTGTGACTGGTATACAGAGAAAATACCAAAAGTCAATGGCAGAGTTGAAGGTTTTTTTTTTCATCGAATAAAAAAAAGAATAAATAAAAGTTAAATAATAAGTTTTATCTACTCCATATTGCTGCCTTTGAAAGACACAACTTGACCTGTAAAAATCAAGGCCGAAATAGGGCTGCATCCTGAAAGCTCAAAATAGGCAACAGGGATAAAGTAAACTGTCTGATTAGATGATCAGCGAAGCTGATCCACCCAGGGAGATTCAGTGTAGGTCACGCCCTGCTTGCTACCTACAGCGAATTAGCATATCGGGCACCTAAAGTACAGAGCATCATTAATCAGGAAGGGGGGAGGGAACAGAACAAAAAGAAAAACAGTTATGGAAACATCGAGGAAGCGGGCTAAAAGGTAATATATGTAAATTGGATGTTAGGACCTGGTGACAGGTCCTCCTTAATCAAAGTGGTCCAATAATCTGTGTGTATACAGTGAGCTACCAGATTTTTACCATTTAATCCCCTAGTGACCAGCCTATTTAAGGCCTGAATGACCAAGCTATTTTTTACGTTTTTCCATCGTCTCATTCAAAGAGCTATAACTTTTTTATTTTTGCGTCGACATAGCTGTAAAAGGTCTTGTTTTTTGTGGGACAAGTTGTATTTTTTAATAGCACCATTTTGGGGTACATATAATTTATTGATTAACTTTTATCAACTTCTTTTTTGGCGTGGAATAGAAAAAAGAAAACAGCAATTTCGCCACACTTTTTTTTCCATCCTAAATTAATGCCGTTTACCATGTGGTATAAATAACACAATAACTCTATTCAGTGGCTTGTTACAATTGCAACGATACCAAATTGATATAGATTTTGTATGTTTTACTACTTTTGCACAGTAAAAGCACTTTTTTTTAAAATATATTTTTTTCCATATTTCAAGAGCCATAACTTTTTTTTTTTTCCACCGATGCAGTTGTATGAGGGCTTTTTTTTTTTGCGGGACGACTTGTAGTTTTTATTGGTATCATTTTGTAGTAGATGCAACGATCGCATTTATAATACACTGCAATAGTTTTGTATTGCAGTGTATTAGTAGCTGTCCGTGTAAAACGAACAGGCATCCGCTGCCATGGCCTAGCAAGCATAACTAGTGGCAGACCTGGGGGGCTTTATTAGGCCCCCGTCTGCCATAGAAACCACCGGCATCCTGCAATCTTATCACAGGATGCTGGTGGGGTGAGATAGGGCGCTCCCTCCCTCTCTCCAAAACCACTGAGATGCAGTGCTCGCTATTGAGTGCCGCATCTGAGGGGTTAAACTGGCAAGATCGATATTAATATTGATTTCGCCCGGTCGAGCAGGGCTGCTTCCAGAGCAGGGAGATTTAATGGCTCCCTGTTCTATTTATTTATTCCGATGAGGCGACGTGAAAAGGCATATGCATCGGAATAAACCCCATTAGTGGCCGCCGTGAAAGGTGTATTGGTGGTCACTAACGGGTTAAAGGAAGTTTAGTCAAAACAGTAAGTTAAGGCATATCGCTATAATGTAATTTACCATACGGAAAGTGGATGCCCGTAGATCCTTAGAATCATAAGGTCCTTAATTTGACAAATCAGTTTTTGGGCTGCATGGGGGCTCACATACTTTTTTTTGCACCAGGGCTTTTAAACCCACCACTGCATTACACAATACATTTTTGGATAATTTATGTGATAATCTGCATAATTGTAACTTTACCAGACTCTTGTAGAGGGAATATCCAGGTATACAAGGTAGTATAAGCCAAAGTAACAGAAGGGATACATAATACTAATTAATATTTTTCCCGTACTTCAAGAAATGTATTAACAAAGTAAAGATTATTAATCCATAATCAATGACCTGCTAGGGGCCTGATTTTCACATATTCTGGATTATTGGACATATAAAACTTACTTGTTACAGATAGACTACTTTCGTTAAGTCAGGTAAAATTAAAATGTTACACAATATATGATGCTATATCTTTTTTTTAAGAGGTTGTCCCACCAAACACATTTATCGCCAATACACAGTATAGGTAAAACATTTACGATCACTGGGGGCCTCATAGTGATGTCACTATTGCGGGCAGTGACTAGCTGGCCCACTCGCATTCCATCCCCATAGAAGACACATAATCATGCAAAAGTGTAAATAATGAGGTGACAGGGGACTCAAACAGAGGCAGTGAGGGAAATAAAGAATCCTAAAAATAAGTATAATAAGAAGTTTATCATTTTAGCATTTTTATCCCTAATTTAATAGGCACACTTCCCTTCATTATGCCACTTCACGGCTGTCGTTCATGTTCACCAATCTTTTGCTACTTATGAGACCTCCATTAGTGGTATTACTTTGTTGATAAATAATACATACTGAATTATGTTATGGTATGTATTAATAGTATTATTATTGTTATAATAGGTTTTACAATATATACTGTAAGACAAAGCTTATCTCATCATCATCATCATCATTTACATTTCCTTTGTAATGTAAAGCGCAAAAAAAAAATAATTAATAGTCCATTAACGTCAGTGGCTGAAAACATCAGTCCCCGGAGGTCAAAATCTTGTTGACCCCTTCAAGAACCACCAATCATCCTTCTTACTTGAAAAAAATCCACCTTTTTTATCACAAAACATAGAAAGCGCAAGCAACAGGCCAAAACAGCTATTCCGCACAGTTAATAAATTCTGCAATTTACGCTGACTATGATCTACTATTCCTTCATCACAACAAAAATGTGTCCGTTACTTTATGGACCAAATTTCTGCTATCTAGTCTGGCATAAAAAAAACAACAAAGACTGACATTAACGGTCCAAATAATAGAAATATCAAAACTCTATACTCTATGGTCGCAATTTGATCTTGTAAGTGAAACAGAGCTTACAAACATCCTTCAGTGTCTTTACAGAGCAACATGCGACCTGGACCCAGGCCTGATATCACTGCTGCTGGAATGTCCTGACCTGCTTATTCCAGCAATGAAGAACGTGGTTTACTGTTCTATGCCGTGTGGGATCTTTCCTGATCTCCTGAAGGCAGCTGTCATTAAGCCCCTTTTAAAGAAGCCCTTCATGGACCCAGATGCTATGAGTAACTACAGACGTGTTTTTAACGTGTTCTTCTAAGGAAAAGTTATAGAATAGGCTGTTGTTATCCATCTATACACCAGGCTATTTGGTGACTGCATCTATGACCATTTCCAGTCTGGCTTAAGATAAAAAATAAAGAACTGAATCAGCACACACACAAGTAATAAATGACCTGCTCATGGCATGAAATGGGCAAATGCACCACCATTCTAAGATCTTTCAGCAGCATTTCACACAGTTGACCATAACATCTTAATACATAGACTTAAAGGGGTTGTCCGGGCACAGGACCATTTTTCGTACTGATGACCTATCCACAGGACAGGCCTATACTGTATGTATATGATCGGTGGGGGTCCGACACCCGGACCCAGAACTGATCAGCTGCTCCGGCTGCCTCCCGGAGTCGGACCCCCACCGATCATATACAGATGACCTATCCTGTGGATAGGTCATCCGCATGAAAAACAGTCCTGGTCCCTATCCTGTGGATAGGTCATCAGTATGAAAAACGGTTTCATGCCCAGACAACCGCTTTAAGGAGTTATGTGGAATCGATGGCACAGATCTTCAGTGGTTTAGTTCCTTCCTGGCTGGCAGACCACAAAGAATATTTCTTGGCTCAACATCCTCCTCACCAACTTCCTAAATATATGGAGTACCACAGGGCTCGGCTTTTCCCCAATGCTGCTTCGGTTTACATGCTAACAGCAGGAAGAATAATACAGAGCCACGGTCTGTCATACTAATGCTATGTAGATGATCCCCAACAGTGCCTGTTCTTTAATTCTGCAGTTAATGACCCATCTCCAGCTATAAATTCTTGCTTAGCTGAACTCCAAAAATGGATGGATGCCATCTGGCTAAAACTGAACCAGGAAAAAACTGATTGTTTAGGGGCCCTATCAGAATTGCTGTTTTTTTCCCCAGTAACCTACTAAAAAATAAATGAAATCTAATAAATGACTTATGTATACCACAAAATTTTACTCTTTCTGACAAGCCGTCGATGGAAAAATAAAAAAGTTATGGCTCTCTGCATTTGTTGATACAAAAACATTTTTTTCTATAAAAAAATATTTTATTATACAAAAGTGATATTACATAAAAAAAGTATAAAAATTATTATAATGAAGGTATTGCTGTTTACATAATGACCCAACAAATTAAACATAAATATTATTTATACTGTACAATGAACAGCGTAAAAAATTATACAAATAAAAAGAAATAAGGTATTGCTTTTTTTTTCCTCCCTGCCCACCCATGCAAGAATAAAAGTTAATCTATGAGTTATAGCTAAACAAAAATGGTAACATTGAAAAATATAACTCATTCCACTTAAAAAAAAAAAATACCTTATGCTGCTATGCCGATTAAAAAATTAAAGAGTTATGGCTTTAGGAATGCAATGAATCAAAAACTAAAAGAAAAAAAAAAAAAAAAAAGCCACTGGGGGCACATGTAAAGGTGAGTTCATTTCATCTGCTCACTTGTGGTGGTGTCTGTTGCTGCGGTGCTGCACTTGTGGGGAGACGTGGCCCAGAGCCATGGTGGCTTGGCCTGGCAGCAGGGGTCTCTGGGTTGCTCCCTCTGCAGGTGCGGTATTGTGGTAGCGGGTGCCGCCATGCGGTGCTGCAACCAATAGAGTAGGGACCTACTTATCGAAGGTCACCATGAAGTGGCAAGTGGGCTTATACAATTTAATCAAATAGTTAACTAAGAACCTCCTGTTCATGTTCATTGATTAATATTGTGGCTGGTCGGTCCTTGTTTCTCCTCTTCAACCAGTAAAGAAATCAAACACTACGTCCTAAAGGCCAAAATAGCCCATGCCCTGAAGAGGTTAAATCTTGACTGTAGCTAAGTTAATACCCAAACATCCTCGACATGCTCCCATAACGCCATTACATACTGCACTGGTTGCCCACGAAATGGAGAATTACTCTTAAAATTTGCTTGTCGACCTTTAAAGCCAAAAAGAACTTAGGCCTCAGCTCATTACCGTCCTAACAGACTTGATTAAACTGTCCATACCCAGGATCCACCATACAACATTTGAAGCCAGGGCCTTCTGTCATGCGGCCCTGCTCTCTGGAAATCATTACTTGGATCAATCAGAAACATATCATCCATCGACACATTTAAAACAAGACTGAAAACGCATCTGTTCAGTTTGACGTTTGAGGGCAAATAACACATTGCTCTCTACACAGGACATTATAACAAATTGATCAGTTTACTCCCGGACTGAGCTTCGAGTCTCTTGTGAGAAAAACTTATTACATATGTTGTTGTTGAAACCTTGAGCACTTAAGAGAAAACTCTGTTTAAGGCTAAGTTTATTTCCTATGTTTGCTGCAGTATTTAAACTACTCATCACAATAGCGTTAAGGAATAGAACAAGAGATATCTTTAGTAATCTCACTCCTCATTCCAAAAACAATTGTGAGATGCAGGATACACTGTGTTTACTCTGAATTTTGCATCTTTCAGCCTGTGGAGCTTGCTTGCTCTGTACACAGGTGCACAAAAGGGAAAATAAGAGAATGAACAAATAAAACTTTATGGCAAAAATGCCTCAAGGAATTCAAAGTTTTGTTTAGAAAAGTCCTCCACTAAAATGTATTGTTATACCAGAGGCGTAGCTAGGTTCTCTTGCACCCGGGGCAAAGATTCAGATTGGCGCCCCCCCCCCCAACTTATTTCCCGAAATCTCCTTCCCCCTTGCCTTGTCTGCTTTCTCTACCAATCAATGAGGTGTAATTTTTTTTCACCATTTTTTTTAAATGTAACTCGAGCATAAAAGCATTTCCACATTTTACAAGCGATATAGTTATATAATGTAATTATCATAAAAATAAATTAAAAGAAAATAAATTAAAGAGGCCACACACAGACCCCTTGTAGATAAACTGTCTACAAGAACTGATTAGGGTGGGTGACAGCCAGGGCCGGCCTTAGCTTGGATGGCGCCCTGTGCGGACTATCTATTGCCCCCTAAACAAACCAAAAATTAACCACATATATAGACACGCTGGAACATATATACTGTACATACATAAAGACAGATATTTAGACATACAGGCAAATATACATACACACATTCTGGAATACATACATACAGGTAAATATCTCAGTGATAACTCTCTGAGTACAGATAATGTAGTTATGTCACCTGCAGTCCTGTGTAACACCACAGATAACACAGTGATAACTCTCTGGGTACAAATAATGTAGCTATGTCACCTGCAGTTCTATGTAAAACCACAGATAACACAGTGATAACTCTCTTAGTACAGATAATGTAGCAGATGTAAGAGACAAACACACACACACACACACACACTGTAACATACACATACAAACACAGAGACACATACTGTATACACACTACACACACATATACACACACAGACACTCACCGTGTCTCCTTGCTGAAAGGTTCACAGATTTCTTTCAGGATGGTCTGTGGGCGGAGCTTCCTCCTCCGCTTCTCGGCTGTTATTTACTCTGTGTGTGTAACAGCAGAGAACAGAGTAGAGACAGAGCCCAGTGGCGCCCCCTACATGTTGGGAGGGTGCCGCACGGGAGTGGACCAGTCCAGTCCCCTGACCTGTCATCTGACCTCATGTCACTGACGTGAGGTCAGGTGACAGGTAAGGTGACTGGACTGGTCCACTCCCTGGCCATCACAGACCCCAGTCAGAATGCCGCTGCGTGATTTCCTGGCTCTTCCTAAAGCTGCTGCAAGTGTCCGACATACAGGGCGCCTATTAGCAGCGATCAGCTGCTCTGCGGTGCCCCCCCTTCCCTACCACCTAGTTGCGCCCGGGGCACATGCCCTGCCTGCCCCCCCCCCCCCTAGCTACGCCCCTGGTTATACATAAATCTGAATGATAAAGCAATGGGAAGTGGAAAAAAGTGTGGTATCAGCACTGGCAAGTCTCCTCGCCCATTTCATGCATTCAGCTCATTTTTTTTATTGTTCTAATGCATCCAAAATGAAAAATGAAACAACTTTGCATGTTGTCTTTATGAGAAATATATTGTCTTGTGTCTACATTTCCTATGCAGACTTATATGTCTTCATGCAGGGCCGGACTGGCCATCTGGCAGTTCTGGCAAATACCAGATGGGCCGGTGAACAGTGGGCCGCCTTCTGGCTGCCCAAACGATCAGTGTCGGTGGCCAGCCTTATGCTACATGGCACAGTACTTCTAAGGGGGCGGCACAGCAGCTTAGAACTGCTGTCCGACTGTAATAAAAGCTGTAGTCTGTGCTGCTATCTAACTTAACTCCCTGTGCTACTTTAAAATCTCCCCCTCCAGCCCCCCTTCCCTACTCTTCACACTTTTCCTCCTCCTCCTGCTGTTACCAGTCGGGACGTGAGGGAGGGGAGACTGTCTGCGGGCACTGTGTAGGGCTGTGAGCAGGAGAAATGCTGAGTGAAGGCTCTCACCACATCAAGCTGCTGAACTCAAAAGTAAGTGCATGTGTGTTTACAATGTGTAATTTATATGTGTATAATGTGTGCATGTAATGTGCATATTTGTGTGTGTTTGTGATGTGTACATGTGTGTATATATAGTGTATATATAGTGTGTGTGATAAGTACATGTGTATATATAGTGTATATGTAGTGTAAAATAGTGTGATGTGCACATGTGTATATATAGAGTGTGGTGTGTGTGTATATCTATATATATATGTATATATATGTATATATATATATATATATATATATATATATATATATATACATATATATATATATATATATTTATATATTTAGTGTGTGTGTGTGTGTATAGTGTGTGTATCAGGGGCGTAGCTAAAGGCTCATGGGTCCCGAAGTAAAAGTTCTTATTGCCCCCCCCCCTGCAAACTTCTCATGGCCGACGGTCCGCAGCTTTCAGCTGCATCGCTGGGTCTCCTAAGTGACATCAATGCAGCACTAGCAGCCGGGGCGTCACTAAGGACTTAAAATGTCAGGGGAAATAGCCCCGATACATATGTGTCCGCCCCAAAAAAATGTGTGTGTGTATAGGAGACAGCATATCTATAGCACTACGACCCTATCAACTATGGATAGGATTAGATACATTGGCTCAGCAGACAGTATCACACATGATAGGATTAGATACAGTGGCCCAGCAGACAGTATCACACATGATAGGATTAGATATAAGGCCCAGCAGACAGTATCACACATGATAGGATTAGATATAAAGCCCAGCAGACAGTATCACACATGATAGGATTATATACAGCGGCTTAGCAGACAGTAACACACATGAAAGGATTAGATATAAGGTTCAGCAGACAGTATCACACATTATAGGATTAGATACAGCGGCTCAGCAGACAGTAACACACATTATAGGATTAGATATAAGGCCCAGCAGACAGTATCACATATTATAGGATTAGATACAGTGGCTCAGCAGTCAGTATTATACGATAGGATTAGAGATAGGGCCCAGCATAGAGTATCACACATGATGGGATTAGATACAGTAGCTCAGCAGACAGTATCACACATAATTGGATTAGATATAGGGCCCAGAAGACAGTATGATTGGATTAGATACAGTGGCTCAGCAGACAGTATCACACATGATTGGATTAGATATATTGGCTCAGCAGACAGTATCACACATGATAGGATTAGATACAGTGGCTCAACAGACAGTATCACACATGATTGGATTAGATATAGGGCCCAGCTCGCTGACATTGCGGCTCCAGCGCTGGACCCAGGATAGGTAAGAATAATAATTTTGCTTCTTTATGTGTTACTGATTATTTTTGTGTGTTTGTGTTTTTTTACAAGTTTGGTTGTTGGCCTAGTACTTCGGATACGAGGACTACTTCAATGATAGCGTTTTTTTATTCTCAATATAATGTTACAGACAGTAACACACATGATAGGATTAGATATACGGTTCAGCAGACAGTATCACACATTATAGGATTAGATACAGCGGCTCAGCAGACAGTAACACACATTATAGGATTAGATATAAGGCCCAGCAGACAGTATCACATATTATAGGATTAGATACAGTGGCTCAGCAGTCAGTATTATACGATAGGATTAGAGATAGGGCCCAGCATAGAGTATCACACATGATGGGATTAGATACAGTAGCTCAGTAGACAGTATCACACATGATTGGATTAGATATAGGGCCCAGAAGACAGTATGATTGTAAAGGATCTGCCAGGCACAGCTTCGGGGTTAACTCCCAGAACTAATCAGTCAGCACCTGAGAATACATCCCTGAGACTGACTCCTGCTTCCACCATTCAGGCTGGCAGGCTTAGGAGTGGGAGAGCCTATCGTAACCTGGCCAGACTCAGCTAGCTCCCGCCCTCGGTCTATTTAAGCCTGCACTTCCTGTCCCTCGGTGCTTGTGATTTTTTCCTTGTGGTTTCCTGGCCCAGCTACAGCTCCTGCTATTTTTGATCCTGCTCCATACAGACCCTGGCTTACCGACTACTCTTCTGCTTTTCGTTTTGTACCTCGCACACTCCTGGCTTGACTCGGCTCGTTCACCACTCTGGTTGCTCACGGTGTTGCCGTGGGCAACGGCCCCTTTTCCTTGCTTGTGTTCCTTTGTATGTTTGTCGTGTTTGTCGTGCACTTACTGAGCGCAGGGACTGCCGCCCAGTTGTACCCCGTCGCCTAGGGCGGGTCGTTGCAAGTAGGCAGGGACAGAGTGGCGGGTAGATTAGGGCTCACTTGTCCGTCTCCCTACCCCCTGCCATTACAGAATCACAAGCACCATACCTAGTCTACCCCTGGTCCCTGACACCACTATGGATCCCCGTGAGACCCTGGCTCAGCAAATGCAGGGTCTCTCCCTACAGGTCCAGGCCCTGGCTCAGAGGGTCAACCAGCCTGATGCTACCCTGGTAGTTCCCCTCACCGCACCTCTTGAACCCCACCTCAAGTTGCCAGACCGGTTCTCAGGGGACCGGAGGGCTTTTCTCTCCTTTCGGGAGAGTTGTAGGCTTTACTTTCGTTTAAAGCCTCATTCCTCAGGTTCTGAGAGCCAGCGGGTGGGTATAATTATGTCCCGGCTCCAGGAAGGGCCCCAAGAGTGGGCCTTCTCCTTGGCTCCTGACGCCCCTGAACTTTCCTCCGTTGATTGTTTCTTTTCTGCTCTCGGACTTATTTATGACGAGACTCACAGGACTGCCTTTGCCGAGAGTCAGCTGGTGACCTTAAGTCAGGGTAAGAGACCTGTTGAGGAGTATTGCTCTGACTTTCGGAAGTGGTGCGTAGCTTCTCGGTGGAATGACCCTGCCTTAAGGTGCCAGTTTAGGTTGGGTCTGTCGAATGCCCTGAAAGACCTGCTAGTTAGCTATCCCTCTTCTGACTCCCTAGACCAGGTTATGGCTTTAGCGGTACGACTTGACCGACGTCTCAGGGAACGACAACGTGAACGTTTATGTGTTTTCTCCTCCGACTCCCCCATGATGCCTCCCGAAGCTCCGTTGCTTCGTTCCTCCCCGAAAGATTCAGAGATACCTATGCAACTCGGGGCCTCCGTGTCCCCCCAACAACGTAGAGAATTCCGCAGGAAGAATGGTCTCTGCTTCTACTGTGGGGACGACAAGCATCAAGTGAACAACTTTCCTAAGCGTAAGATTGCAGCCAGAGAACTTCCGCGTCTAAGTGATCATCGGGGAGGTCACTTGGGCGCACAGGTATT
Source organism: Rhinoderma darwinii (assembly GCF_050947455.1). NCBI lineage: Eukaryota > Metazoa > Chordata > Amphibia > Anura > Rhinodermatidae > Rhinoderma > Rhinoderma darwinii. The sequence continues at coordinate 66,130,447 of NC_134691.1, forward strand.
TCCCGTAAATATGAAACGTACTAAGATCTTGCTTCCCTTTCAGGTCTCTTTTGGTGGTAGGTCTGCTACCGGCAGTGCCTTCGTGGATTCAGGGTCCTCTACTAATATCATGTCTGTGGAATTTGCTATGTCCCTTGCTATGCCTCTGATTGATTTGCCTAAACCTGTCCCGGTAGTGGGTATCGACTCCACTCCTCTTGCTAATGGTTATTTTACACAGCATACCCCTGTTTTTGAACTCCTTGTTGGCTCCATGCATTTGGAGCAATGCTCTGTACTGTTGATGCAGGGATTATTGTACGATTTGGTTCTAGGTCTTCCCTGGTTGCAGTTGCATAATCCTACGTTTGACTGGAATACTGGGGAGCTAACCAAATGGGGTAATGAATGTTGTACGTCATGTTTTTCTGTTAATTCTATTTCTCCCCCTAAGGAGGCGAATACGCTAACCGAGTTTGTTCAGGACTTCGCTGATGTTTTCTCTAGGGAGGCCTCCGAAGTGTTACCTCCTCATAGAGAATACGATTGCGCTATCGAATTGGTACCAGGAGCTAAGCTTCCTAAGGGTAGGATATTTAATCTTTCTTGTCCCGAACATGAAGCTATGAGAGTGTATATCCAGGAATCCCTGGCCAAGGGTTACATTCGTCCCTCTTCTTCTCCGGTAGGTGCTGGCTTCTTCTTCGTGGGGAAGAAAGATGGTGGTCTTAGGCCATGCATTGACTACCGTAGCCTGAATAAGGTCACGGTAAGGAACCAGTATCCCCTTCCTTTGATTCCTGATCTCTTTAATCAGGTTCAGGGGGCCCAATGGTTTTCTAAATTGGATCTACGGGGGGCGTATAACCTTATTCGCATCAAAGAGGGGGATGAATGGAAGACTGTGTTTAACATGCCCGAAGGCCATTTCGAATACCTCGTCATGCCCTTTGGGTTGTGTAATGCCTCTGCGGTCTTCCAGAATTTCATAAATGAGATTTTGAGAAATTACCTGGGGATTTTTCTGGTAGTGTACCTTGATGACATACTGGTGTTTTCCAAGGACTGGTCCTCCCACATTGAGCATGTCAGGAAGGTGCTCCAGGTCCTTCGGGAAAATAAACTGTTTGCCAAAACCGAAAAATGTGTGTTTGGGGTACAGGAGATTCCATTTTGGGTCAAATCCTCACTCCTCATGAATTCCGCATGGACCCCGCCAATGTTCAGGCTGTGGCGGAATGGGTCCAACCTGCCTCCCTGAAGGCGTTACAGTGTTTTTTGGGGTTCGCTAATTATTACAGGAGATTTATTGCTAACTTCTCGGTCATCGCTAAGCCCCTTACGGACCTCACTCGCAAAGGTGCTGATCTCCTCCACTGGCCTCCTGAGGCTGTCCAGGCTTTTGAGGTCCTTAAGAAGTGCTTTGTCTCGGCCCCGGTGCTGGTTCAGCCCAACCAAATGGAGCCATTTATCGTGGAAGTTGACGCATCTGAGGTGGGAGTGGGGGCTGTCTTGTCCCAGGGTACCAGGTCCCTCACCCATCTCCGCCCCTGTGCCTACTTGTCCAGGAAGTTTTCGCCAACTGAAAGTAACTATGATATTGGCAACCGCAAACTCTTAGCCATTAAATGGGCATTTGAAGAGTGGCGCCACTTCCTGGAGGGGGCTAGGCACCAGGTAACGGTCCTTACCGACCACAAGAATCTGGTTTTCCTAGAATCTGCCCGGAGGCTAAACCCGAGACAAGCTCGATGGGCGTTATTTTTTACCAGATTTTATTTTTTGGTTACCTATAAGGCTGGGTCTAAAAATATTAAGGCTGATGCACTGTCGCGTAGCTTCATGGCCAGCCCTCCTTCGGAGGAAGATCCTGCTTGTATTTTGCCTCCAGGTATAATCATTTCCTCGATCGATTCTGATTTAGTCTCTGATATTGCTGCTGATCAAGGTGCAGCTCCCGGGAACCTTCCTGAGAACAAGCTGTTTGTTCCCCTGCAATTCCGGCTAAGGGTACTTAGGGAAAATCATGACTCCGCACTATCTGGCCATCCAGGCATCCTGGGTACCAAACACCTCATTACCAGAAATTATTGGTGGACTGGGTTGCCTAAAGACGTTAAGGCCTACGTCGCCGCTTGTGAGGTTTGTGCTAGGTCCAAGACTCCCAGGTCCCGACCAGCGGGCTTACTGCGTTCGTTGCCCATTCCCCAGAGACCTTGGACACATATCTCCATGGATTTTATCACCGATTTGCCTCCATCCCAAGGCAAGTCGGTGGTGTGGGTGGTGGTGGACCGCTTCAGTAAGATGTGCCACTTTGTGCCCCTCAAGAAACTACCCAACGCCAAAACGTTGGCTACCTTGTTTGTCAAACACATCCTGCGTCTCCATGGGGTCCCTGTCAATATTGTTTCGGACAGAGGGGTACATTTTGTTTCATTGTTTTGGAGAGCCTTCTGTATGAAGTTGGGGATTGATCTGTCCTTCTCCTCTGCCTTCCATCCTGAAACCAATGGCCAAACGGAGAGGACTAATCAATCTCTAGAACAATACTTAAGGTGTTTTGTCTCTGACTGTCAATTTTATTGGGTCTCTTTCATTCCCCTCGCCGAATTTTCCCTTAATAACCGGGTCAGTAACTCGTCAGGGGTCTCTCCTTTTTTTTGTAATTTTGGGTTTAATCCACGGTTCTCCTCCATTTCACCTGGTAGTTCCAACAATCCCGAGGTAGAGGTCGTTCATCGGGAACTGTGCACAGTCTGGGCCCAGGTTCAGAAAAACCTAGAGGTGTCCCAGAGCGTACAAAAAACTCAGGCTGATAAAAAACGTTCTGCTAACCCCCTGTTTATGGTCGGGGATCTGGTGTGGTTGTCGTCTAGGAACTTGCGTCTCAAGGTTCCGTCCAAGAAGTTTGCTCCCCGGTTTATTGGGCCGTATAAGGTCATTGAGGTCCTCAATCCTGTCTCCTTCCGGCTGGAGTTACCCCCGTCTTTTCGGATACATGACGTGTTTCATGCCTCCCTCCTCAAACGCTGCTCCCCGTCCTTGGCTCCCTCGAGGAGACCTCCTGTTCCCAACCTCACCCCGGAGGGGGTGGAATTCGAGGTGGCCAGGATTGTGGACAGCAAGATGGTCCAAGGCTCCCTCCAGTACCTGGTCCATTGGAGAGGATACGGGCCCGAGGAGAGGACTTGGGTACCCGCCCGGGATGTTCACGCTGGGGTATTGGTCAGGAGGTTCCACCTGCGTTTCCCCAGTAAGCCAGGTCCACTTAGAAAGGGTCCGGTGGCCCCTCATAAAAGGGGGGGTACTGTAAAGGATCTGCCAGGCACAGCTTCGGGGTTAACTCCCAGAACTAATCAGTCAGCACCTGAGAATACATCCCTGAGACTGACTCCTGCTTCCACCATTCAGGCTGGCAGGCTTAGGAGTGGGAGAGCCTATCGTAACCTGGCCAGACTCAGCTAGCTCCCGCCCTCGGTCTATTTAAGCCTGCACTTCCTGTCCCTCGGTGCTTGTGATTCTTTCCTTGTGGTTTCTTGGCCCAGCTACAGCTCCTGCTATTTTTGATCCTGCTCCATAGAGACCCTCGCTTACCGACTACTCTTCTGCTTTTCGTTTTGTACCTCGCACACTCCTGGCTTGACTCGGCTCGTTCACCACTCTGGTTGCTCACGGTGTTGCCGTGGGCAACGGCCCCTTTTCCTTGCTTGTGTTCCTTTGTATGTTTGTCGTGTTTGTCGTGCACTTACTGAGCGCAGGGACCGCCGCCCAGTTTTACCCCGTCGCCTAGGGCGGGTCGTTGCAAGTAGGCAGGGACAGAGTGGCGGGTAGATTAGGGCTCACTTGTCCGTCTCCCTACCCCCTGCCATTACAATGATTGGATTAGATACAGTGGCTCAGCAGACAGTATCACACATGATTGGATTAGATATATTGGCTCAGCAGACAGTATCACACATGCAAGGATTAGATACAGTGGCTCAACAGACAGTATCACACATGATTGGATTAGATATAGGGCCCAGCTCGCTGACATTGCGGCTCCAGCGCTGGACCCAGGATAGGTAAGAATAATAATTTTGCTTCTTTATGTGTTACTGATTATTTTTGTGTGTTTGTGTTTTTTTACAAGTTTGGTTGTTGGCCTACTACTTCGGAAACGAGGACTACTTCAATG
>NC_134691.1:66447105-66514605 GCF_050947455.1 Rhinoderma darwinii
CATAAATTTTCCGCTGTGGATATTGCCCTAAATTCGCGGCAATTACACAACAAATCAGATTCAAACTCTGCATCTGTGAGGGTGTATCCAGACGTAGTCGATTTCGCAGCGGACTTGCCACGGTTTTTAGCCTTTGCATTGCAAAAGCTGAAATCTGCAGTATAAATTTGATGCTTCTCCGCAACAAACTGAGCATGCTGTGGAATGCAAATTCTGCACCGCAAGCTATTTTGTGCACCATTGTTTAATGCAACATCTGCACTTCATAAACTGAAAAGCTAAAGAAACCAAAGAAAAAAAATGTCTGCTGCAGATTTCCACTGAAGTCTGTCCACAGCGGAATTCCGCTGCAAATCCGCCACGTCTGAACATGCCCATATGGTGCTGTTTTTGGAGGAAAAAAAAGCAGATCCTTTTTTTTAATCCTAGACATCCCCTTTAATATGAATATAGAAGGGTCCTCATTTTGAAACGCATGCTGTTAAAATATTATAAAGGTCAGAATATCTATTGTAGAGTTGTTGGCTAGATGAAAATAACAATTTTACTATATGTTATGCTGACTTGGCAAGAAACTGTGGAACATGGTGCCAGTTGTGTCTATGTGATGATTGACGATTCCACAACTGGGCTGATTCAAGAGTCTGACTCCAGCATGAAAAAGTAGCTGGCCACAAATATACACTATATTGTACTGTAGAGTAATGTGCCAACAGACAGCAGTGGTTAGTATTAACGAGTACCTGAAAAAGAAACTGGGCAATAGTATCCAATCCTCTCACGTCATCTTCTAAGCTAATCATTCTGATAAGAGTTTTTGTAAGGCTTTAGACAAAATAAACCAAAACAAAACTTTTTTTTTCTATTCAACCATCTGTTTAAATTTGAAGAAAAAGCTAAAAAAATAAATTAAAAAACAAAAAAAAAAACATCCGTAAAGATTAAATTACCCGGTGAAGGCTTTGAAACCGCAGCGATGACATGATATGCAAGACTTGCTCTTTCTTGTAACCACAATAACTAAATGTTACTGAGTAATCTCTTTTTGCAAGTCAAACAGGGTTAGCTGAACCAACCTTTTAATAGGTAAGTGGCATTTTGACAGGTGACTCCTACGTGTAACATGGTGGAAAATATACATTTACTATGGCCTTTCAACATCTAGCAACCGTGGAACCAGTTGACTTAAGTGAGTAAACACAAGTCAAGTGACATTAAGGTAGTTGAATTTATGTAATGCCAGAGACATTCCAGGATAAAAAGTACCTTAAAATGTGGAATTTCAAAGTCATCATGAACATGAAGGACCACCAAGAATTTTTAAAAAAGATGGACTAGCCCATATTTATATAGCTAGTATGGACGATGGATGAATATTGATTATTACAAATGCTATTCAAAGCACAAGAAATGGGGGGTATGCCCGTACAATAATATTACAGTCAGTTAAAAAGGAAGACTGCTAGTCCTTCAAGGTAATGAAGCCAGGGGCGTAACTACAGGGGGTGCAGAGTTAGCCATTTCACCTGGGCCCTAGAACCTGAGGGTCCCCAAAGGGTCCCTCTGTCCCATAACAGGAGACCAGAACTATTAAGTGAGTGTTTTATAAAAGTGTTACCTTAAGGCTATGTCCACACGGAGTATTTTGTGGGAGGAATATCTGCCTCAAAATTCCGTTTGGAACTTTGAGGCAGATATTCCTCTCCCTGCACGCCGATTTTCGCGGCAATTATCGCGCTGTTTTTCGCCCGCGGCCATTGAGCGCCGCGGGCATAAAACAGCGAGAAATACGCTTTCTCCTGCCTCCCATTGAAGTCAATGGGAGGTCGGAGGCGGAAGCGCCCGAAGATAGGGCATGTCGCTTCTTTTTCCCGGGAGGCAGTTTTACTGCTCGCGGGAAAAAGACGCCGACGCCTCCCATTGAAATCAATGGGAGGCGTTCTCGGGCCGTTTCTGCCGAATTTTGCGACGCGGTTTCCGCGTCAAAAAACTCGGCAAAATACCCCGTGTGAACATAGCCTTAAAGTGTTTTCTAATTTTTTTGTAAATAAATGTTAATCATTCTACTGTATAATAAGAAGTTCTGCAATTTTCTAATATTCCTTGTGTTGTGATTTCTCACAATTTTAAGATCTCTGCTTGCTGTCAGTCAATGACAACATTGTTTACATCCATAGACCAAAAATCTGTCCTGATCATATATCCAACTGACATAAATGCATGGCTTATTACAAGAAAGTTTCCATTCACTGACCTCAACCAGATGTTGTAAATAGTAAAGAACTGAACCACAAAGTATATAATAAACCCTTGCATACCCCTTGAATTAAAGAGGCTCTGTCACCACATTATAAGTGGCCTATATTGTACATGATATGATTGGCGCTGTAATGTAGATTACAGCAGTGTTTTTTATTTAGAAAAACTATCATTTTTGATGGAGTTATGACCTATTTTAGCTTTATGCTAATGAGTTTCTTAATGCCCAACTGGGCGTGTTTTTTACTTTTTGACCAAGTGGGCGTTGTGGAGAGAAGTGTATGACGCTAACCAATCAACGTTATACACTTCTCTCCATTCATTTATTCTACACATAGTGATCTTATTAGATCACTATGTGCAGCCACATACGCACACACTAACGTTACTCAAGTGTCCTGACAATGAATAGACATCACCTCCAGCCAGGACGGGATGTGTATTCAGAATCCTGACACTTCGCTAACGTTTGTGGTTGATTTACAGCACAGCAGGCGTAGTCTCGCGAGATTACGCTGTAAACTGTCATTTACATCGAGACTACACCTGCTGTGCTGTAAATCAACCACAAACGTTAGAGAAAAGTGTCAGGATTCTGAATACACATCCCGTCCTGGCTGGAGGTGATGTCTATTCATTGTCAGGACACTTGAGTAACGTTAGTGTGTGTGTGTGTATGTGGCTGCACATAGTGATCTAATAAGAACACTATGTGCAGAATAACTTAATGGAGAGAAGTGTAGGACGCTGATTGGTCACTGATTGGTCAGCGTCATACACTTCTCTCCACAACGCCCACTTGGCTAAAAAGTAAAACACGCCCAGTTGTCCATTAAGAAAGTCATTAGCATAAAGCGACTATAGGTCATAACTCTGTCAAAAATGATTGTTCTTCTAAATAAAACACACTTCTGTAATCTATATTACAGCGCCGATCACATTAAGTACAAGATAGGCCACTTATAATGTGGTGACAGAGCTTCTTTAAACATCGACACCCAGGTTGTCATTAAAGCCAATGTTTCATGGCTGAATGTATACAGGCTATACTGGTTTCTTGTTAGATGTTCTGTTAAAGAAACCTGTTAAAAGGTCTGGGCAGATATACTGGAATTGGAGTATTGATCACATACAGTACAATATTACCAGGAGGAGATGTACTAATTGACATACTAATGTTTGCCTGAAATAGCTCTCACCATGCACCCTCCTTCCACTTTTTTTTTCACTCAAGAACTTCTTTTTGCTGTTACAAGTCATCATCGATTGTTTCATTTGTAGGTTGAATGGATCAGTTTGAGTGAGAAGACTCGAGAGTTATTTAAACACGCATTTGATAGTTTCTAAAAACAGCCCAGGCCAGTAAATTGTTTGTTCCTTAGAATCCAGAAGTGTGAAGAACAGCATGCCTCAGTCTTTCAGATTACCCCTTCAAGTGTGAATCTCAGTTTGCTAAAACTTTTTTTCATTAACCCCTTTCCTGACAGGGCAAAATGGAACACATTACCGAGCTTTTCTGCAATGAAGAGGTTGAGATTTATTTTTTTTAGTTCTTTTACGTCCGCTAAATTTGGAGCAGCCCAAAATCTGTGACCAAAGTGTACTACAAACAAGCCAAGCCTATCAAGCGGGGCTTCAATACTCACAGCCTAATGAACAATGCACAAAAACAAAAGCATCAGCAAGACGTCCATTATCTGATCTGCCGTGAAACACAAAAAATGCCCTTTCTGGTGCAGAGGAAGTGCCAGTAAGCCCGCAGGTGTGAGCCAGTTAAAAGAAAAGGCTTGCTTAAATAGATTCTTTGACTGTCAGGGATTAGAGTCATAGTACCAGTAGTAACACACATCTTTTCCTTTAACTTAGGAAATTTTCTCACGAGTCTGCAAGAGTTCACCCCATAAGGAGCTTTCTGAGGCCATTGAAAAGTCTTAAGTTTTAATTAAGTTGAAGTTGTCAGAAGAAAGCTTTTTTGGCACAGAGTCAGGGTCATTAATTACTGCTATCTTTGTTTCTTTCTGAAGAAAGAACTCCACTGACTTGTTGGGTTACTAATACCGCGAGCATTTTCTAACCTGCAGGCCTCTTATCAATTGAGTCTCATTTACAGATCCACCAATTACTTTCATCTTCTCCAAATTCAAGTCCGGTAATTTATCATGATTCCTAATGTTTAGCATGACACTATCTAGTATCATCAGTATGTAGAGGTCTTGCTAATAAAACAAAATGCCAATATTTCATGTTATTTCTTATGCGTTATCTATTACTCAGACAGTGTTTTTCTTTTACAAGTTCTACCAATGGTGCATATTAAATCAGCTTATTACATGTTTGGTATGATCTATTTATTATCAGACTTGGATAGATAGATAGATAAATAGATACGTACGTACGTACGTACGTACGAGATAAATAGATATGAGATAGACTATCTATCTATCTCATATCTATTTATCTCGTATCTATCTATCTATCTATCTATCTATCTATCTATCTATCTATCTATCTATCTATCTCATATCTATCTAAAATCTGTTATATCTATCTATCTCATGTCTATCTATCGATCTATCACTCATATCTATCTATCTATCCATCTAATGTATATATATACACACTACCGTTCAAAAGTTCAGGGTCACATAGAAATTTCCTTATTTTGAAAGAAAAGCACAGTTTACTTCAATGACGATAACATTAAATTAATCAGAAATACACTCTATACATTGTTAATGTGGTAAATGACTATTCTAGCTGCAAACGTCTGGTTTTTAATGCAATATCTACATAGGTGTATAGAGGCCCATTTCCAGCAACCATCACTCCAGTGTTCTAAAGGTACATTGTGTTTGCTAACTGTGTTAAAAGGCTAATGGATGATTAGAAAACACTTGAAAACCCTTGTGCAATTATGTTAGCACCGCTGTAAACAGTTTTGCTGTTTAGAGGAGCTATAAAACTGACCTTCCTTTGAGCTAGTTGAGAACCTGGAGCATTCAATTTGTGGGTTCGATTAAACTCTCAAAATGGCTAGAAAAAGAGAGCTTTCATGTTAAACTCGACAGTCTATTCTTGTTCTTAGAAATGAAGGCTATTCCATGCGAGAAATGCCAAGAAACTGAAGATTTCCTACAATGGTGTGTACTACTCCCTTCAGAGGACAGCACACACAGGCTCTAACCAGAGTAGGAAGAGAAGTGGGAGGCCCCGCTGCACAACTGAGCAACAAGACAAGTACATTAGAGTCTCTAGTTTGAGAAATAGACGCCTCACAGGTCCTCAACTGGCAGTTTCATTAAATAGTACTCGCAAAACGCCAGTGTCAACGTCTACAGTGAAGAGGCGACTCCGGGATGCTGGCCTTCAGGGCAGAGTGGCAAAGAAAAAGCCATATCTGAGACTGGCTAATAAAAGGAAAAGATTAATATGGGCAAAAGCACACAGACATTGGACAGCGGAAGATTGGAAAAAAGTGTTATGGACAGACGAATCGAAGTTTGAGGTGCTTGGATCACACAGAAGAACATTTGTGAGACACAGAACAACTGAAAAGATGCTGGAAGAGTGCCTGACGCCATCTGTCAAGCATGGTGGAGGTAATATGATGATCTGGCTTTGCTTTGGTGCTGGTAAAGTGGGAGATTTGTACAAGGTAAAAGGGATTTTGAATAAGGAAGGCTATCACTCCATTTTGCAACGCCATGCCATATCCTGTGGACAGCGCTTGATTGGAGCCAATTTTATCCTACAACAGGACAATGACCCAAAGCACACCTCCAAATTATGCAAGAACTATTTAGGGAAGAAGCAGGCAGCTGGTATTCTATCTGTAATGGAGTGGCCAGCGCAGTCACAAGATCTCAACCCCATAGAGTTGTTGTGGGAGTAGCTTGACCGTATGGTACGCAAGAAGTGCCCATCAAGCCAATCCAACTTGTGGGGGGGTTCTTCTGGAAGCATGGGGTGAAATTTCTCCCGATTACCTTAGCAAATTAACAGCTAGAATGCCAAAGGTCTGCAATGCTGTAATTGCTGCAAATGGAGCATTCTTTGACGAAAGTTTGAAGGAGAAAATTCTTATTTTAAATAAAAATCATTATTTCTAACCTTGTCAATGTCTTGACTATATTTTCTAGTCATTTTGCAACTCATTTGATAAATATAAGTGTGAGTTTTCATGGAAAACACAAAATTGTCAGGGTGACCCCAAACTTTTGAACGGTAGTGTATATCTACATACATATCTCTATATATATATATATATATATATATATATATATATATATATATATATATATATATAAAAACACATATGTACATATCTATATATATATATATATATATATATACATATATATCTAATATGTAACTCTCTAAAATCTGTTATATCTATGTGCCGAATGTATGCATATATATATATTTTAAAATATTGTAAACTGAATACACATCAAGACAATTGCAGATCATACACTTTTAATGTGCTGGCATACTATAGTGTTAACTTATATCACAATGTTTTTAATAAAAACATCTGCAAAATAACATTTATTCTTGTCTTGACTTGGGAATTGTGATTTATGTGGCACATTTTACCATTAGGAGTCTCTCAGCAAGTGGCTCCATACACGTTTCAAATGTACTTGGCATAGCATAAATTATTATGACACTCACTGGGGTTTCATTTCCAGACTTAAATGATTCAGACACTAAGTTTGTGATGGTTAAAAAAGAAGCAATCATTTCTTGTGTGATGCTTGGAAAACTAAAAAAGAAAATATATTCTGGATAGAGTTAAGTGAATGCCGTTATATGGGCTACGTCCTGTGCTATATCCTAGGATATTATGTGTCCATATTGTATGTTTTGCTGGGATCATATTCAGATCTGTTGGTCTTAATAAAGCCATAATATGGAGAATTCAACACTGTATCTCTTAAGACATCTATATGCAATGCTTTGAGAATAAGGAACAATCATATTTCTTCTTATTAGTGATATAATATTTAGTAACAGCATACTCAAAAGATAAATTCATTACTGGGCACTCAGCTGTTCCATTACAAACACTGAAGTCCTCATGGAACCAGTGCCTACCACTGGATACCAGATCATAACCATAAAAAAGAGAAACACCATTGTGGTAAAATATTTGATATGTCCTCATTTGCATAGACGCTACTCCCAACAGAGGTCAGTGACCACCATGTGATTACTCATCAATATATTTCTAAGCTGTGCATGAGGACTAACTCTTACTCTAACCAAACGGTCCCCAATCCCTAGTATGTAACAAGTCATGTATTGAAGATATGACCAACTGATCTTACCCTAGTGTTAATTGCATGTTATATGATTTTGACCCTAGTGCCAAGTTTTTGTAAAGCTATGACCTATGTGTCTATAGTGCGCAATAATATGTGGAACCACCAACAGTTGGAAAGCTACATGCATGTTCCCGAGCCACTGGTTGACAAACACTGCTTAAACCCATACTGGCCCTATATTACGTCTATGTTCATGGTGACACCACATCAGATAGGCTTGATGTGTTTATCTGTTTATACCATATCTTGGAAGATGGGGTTGTGTAAGTTTGAGTTTTAAAGTTGGGTGTATTTATTTATGAACCGCTTTATGTTGTTTGATATGATATTTGATATTTCTCAGGAAGGAAAAGGTACTTGGACGACATACAGGGGTCTGATTTGAAAGATAGGGATGGGAACATTGTGAAATTTTTGAAACCTGTTATCTTGTAATCCATATTTTTAATGTATTGCTGCTTTGACAAGTCATATGAAAACAAACACTCAGTAAAGTAGACAATTTTTCAAACTCGCACTTTGCAAAATTGACCCAGTCATGTGGAATAACATTGGCTTGGTCCTGTATGTGCTAAAATCCCTTATAAGTCCAGAAGTGATTGATGAATAAAAAAGAAAAATAGGACGAGTTGTGTGAGTTTCCAGGTGGCTGCAGTCTGATCTGTTGGGATAATGGAGTGCTTGCATCTATGATAGTTAATTGTACTGGATTACGGTTTGGCATCCAACCAAGTGACTGGCCTGGGGACAGATCATTTTATTTAACAGTTCGTCAGTAGCCCCTCACCAACATGCCAGCACGAGGAGATCACTTCATGTTTGAGACTATATGACGATCAGAGTTTGTGTTTATTCTGTTGAGCCGCACAGGTGACTGGTAATTGCAACAGACAAAAAAAGAATCTAAATCCCATAGCAATACATAACAAAAATAAGATTACAAACATAAGACGGCGAGTCATTTCTTTAGCAATCCTATGAAGGTTAATTGTAATTTGTAGATTAATTTCATTATTTGGTTATCTTATTGTGGATTACTGTGAATTACTGAATATACATGTGGAAATTTCCATTCTAAAAATACATTGACCGTACGTATAGATAGCATCTTTGTCTAATTAGACCGTTTCATGACCTTTTATCATCTTCTTTTACAAAATATATTAAAAAAGATGATTTGTACTTCTTTTACTCTTATTTTATTAATAAAGCCTAGCCACAACATATATCAGCTTTGTTGTAAGTATTATAGAGAGTGTATATAATGTAAAACGTCTATGTCTTCCTGCAGGGGGCACCATGGTGGCTCAGTGTTACCTTGCAGCACTGGGGTTCGGAGTTTTAATCTGACCAAGGACCACATCTGCATGGAGTTTGTATGTTTTCTCTGTACTTGTGTGGGTTTTATCTCAATGCTCTGGTTTCCTCCAACACTTTAAAAACATACAGATAGGTCACTTGGCTTCCTATGAAAATTGCCCTCCTACCTTGAAATGCTCTGTAAATTTCAACTTATCCTTTGAAAAATATAGCAAATGCAAAATATTTTTTGGCTTTATAGTTGTACAATCCAGGCCCAATGAAGAAGTGAGGAATAATGTATATTATGAAAGGTGTTATTGAGCAATGGTTACTACATAGGTTTTACTTACGCACCAAATTTGTTTTTTAAAGTCACGTCATACTTAACTTTAGAACAAGTCTAAACAACTGACCCCATTATAACGTCCAGTAAATCTTTTCTCATAGCATTGCCTACCTTGAGAAAACACAGTCACTAGTTCTGCGGCATTATAGCATGAATTTTATAATCTCAAGAGTCTAAACGTCTCATGGAACCATCTTCTGTTTTGAAGGATGAACCAAAAATTTAGCCTGCGGAACGAATTCCGTAGAACACCTCTGAGGTGTCGAACATAGTGCTTATTATTACTAAACAAAAGATTGTTCAGCCCACAAAATAGTGGAATTTAATAATAATATTTGGTTACAGATTTTATTTTTGTACCTGAAGAAAATACCCCATAAAAAAAATGATACAATAAATTTGTGTACTGTACAATGCGGTCACTTTAGTTGACGTAGAGCTCTGGAATATGAATGTTTACTGACATTACTTATAATAGTCGCTCTAAATTGACATATTTGATGAATGTAATGTTTGTTGCATATGTAAGTTAAGCTTTTCAGTGTTGGAAATCTTCATAGGGAAAAATACTTTAAAGCTGTTTTTGCAAGGTGATCCCAATGAGACTATCTATGTCAAACTGTTTTGCTTCCCTTATCCTTTTGTTACAGTGGGACGTGTGTCACAGTATATCATGTTGAAGTTACTTCCTACAGAAAAGTAATGCTGGTCATATCATATTGAATATTTGGGTCACTGGCCACAAGAATATTTTTACATGACATTATTTGAAATTTGCATAGTTTTTTATGCAGTCATCAGAGTGTCATTCCCAATGACTTATGAGAGTACCCTATTTGTACAGTGAAATGGAATGTAATATATGTGTAATAAATAGTATGTGATTATAAAGCTATTAACTAATAATATTAATAAACACAAGGACAACATTTTCTTTACCTAATAGAAAAAAAATATTTAAGGATATACTATAACATTTCCAAAAACTTTTTGATTTGCTCACAAACAATCCTATCATAGCTAACATATACTATCACACGGTATTATATATTATATGGTCCCATGATATTATACTAAGTAATAACAATGACCCTACTACAATGTAACCATTGTAGTAAGATGCATGCTGGTGCCTCAAGTTATTATCCTATCTGGGTGGAGTGAGACATCAAACCCGCACAGCTGATAAGGTTCAATGGGGAACCCTTCATGAAGCTTTTATAGAATACATTACTTTCTAAACCACTAATATGTTTTGACAATCAGTTGGTCGATTGGCTAAATTTATCACACATAATGATTTCACTGCACTGGGTACTGTGATGTCACTATTCATTGTCTAGGGGGCCAATGGCGGTCTTGTTCCTAAATCCTACTATTTTTATGTCCATATATGACACTCCTTTACTAATAACTAATTCTAAAACATGTTTTGTTCACCATGATGAAATGTTGAATTGGATAAAACATATAATAATCAAAACCCATCACAACTCCATTTTTACAAAACCTAAGTTTTAAATTACTTTCTAGTGGACCTTTACTCATATATCTGTTAACTTACTGGCATGAACATGGGTCTGCTATGTATCTGCAACAAAACTTGTGTAGTGAAATACTTTATAACGCATGTTCTGTGGACTTTATAGCTACACAGAGGTTTTCATCTTAGTTCTTGGATTACCAACTTTATGAAAAAGAAAAGACTAATTTATTTTTTTAAAGTATTTTAAACACACACTAACATTATTTGGATCTAGGCCAGATGAAAAAAAAAAATTCCATCAGAACACATGTTACCAGTAACCACTATTGAGTTTAAAGTAAAAAAAAAAAAATGTAATACTAAACTTTTTGGCACTAGAACTCTTGGCATGGTGTCAGAGATTCATAGCAGAGAGGTATAACTTTCCTCAAACATAGATGCAGCCCTATTCATTAATGATTTATTTTACAATTAATAAATAGCTTTCTTATGTCCAAAAAACTGCTGCCAAACTGTAGCTGAGCTGTACTAGATATATATTAGATCTTGAAAAGGATTAATTGTTCACAGTCCATGATACCTGTTAGGTCGATAAAAATCAATGCCTCTTTTCCCTTAAGTTTCCAGTTCTCAAACACGAGAAAACTCCTTAATAGCTCAAATAGAATAGTTTATACCAAGTTATTCTGTTCAAAAAGACGCATAGACTAGTAGGTAACATACTCAGGAAACCATATGTATAAATATACATATCATGCCTTCCTATCTTTGTTGGCACGGAAGCATGTACCAAAAAGTGCCCTCGATGGGGCCCATGGAGAGCAAAATACCCAGATCTGGTTGGCCCCATCAAGTTTTACCATGGGTGGTGTGAACATACGCAGGGCTCCCCCTTTTCCGTCAGAGGCAGATATAGTATATGTGCAAACAGGAGCATTGTGCGCTGGGGGCCATTCGCTATTTTAATAAAAATAATAGTGCTCCCCATTGTTTATTAAATTACATATAAATGGCTACATTCATTTCCATCCATGTCTCCCAATTACTGGTGGATTGGCACACCAGTGAGGGATTTTCTGGAGAGACATGAATGAGGTGTCTATAGTTACCACCCCGCTGTCATCAAATTAGTAATTGGAATATAAGGGGCCCATATACTGTTCTTGCACAGGGGTCCTATGTTGTCCATGTCTACCCCTGCCAGCATCCCAATCGTAGTAAACATGAGCCACAAACCATGTTCCATGTCGCCCTGTTCTCCAACAGAAGATTTAAAGAGTTCTGACCCACAATGAGGACATGTGGGGATTTGAACCAGCCCCAGTAGAGGGTCCCCATTTTGATATTTACTATATGGAGTCCCTTCTCCTCGAGTATGCAGCTGATCCCAGTAAAGAGTTTGTATTGATTGAAGGAGAGTTGTTAAAAAAGCTTATAAATCACCAGGAATATTAAGCAGAACAGGAAAGAGAACCTATTAAACATCCCAATTAATAACAGAACGCTATTATAATATATACAGCTGGAAGTCTGAAGGCGAAAATATTTTCATGCTGGATGTATGTGATACAGAGTGATTTCTTTACAATCTAGTGCTACAAAAGATTAATTATACATCATTATATATGTAGAAATGCAGACTAAATCAAATTTACAATCTCAACCTTTTTTTTCTGTCTAAAGACATTATTTTAATACTAGTTTTGATTGAAACAGCTGGAGGGAACTCTACATTCTGTACCTGCAAGACCAGTTAGATAAATGAGTTAAGACTGCAATTATTCTGTAAAAACTGTTTTGAAAGCAACCTTTTTAATTAAGTCGAAAATATATCACATAGATGTATGTTATGTTTCTCTGTTCCACTGAAAACCTAATGCATCTGGAAAAATTAATTATGGATTTATTTGGTAATATGAGGAAATGCAGCTTCAAGCAACAAAAAAAAATCTTGATTTATTCCCTTCTACAAACTTAACTGTATTTCGACTTCAAGTAAATATTTACAGTTCGGTAGGACTAGATAACCAGTTGAAACTTCAGTGTATTTTTTAAGGCCCCATTCACACGAGTGTGAATCACGTCAAACAACGCACAGCACACTGACCCATTGTTTTCAATGCGGCCGTTCACACATGCTTGATTCTTCAAGCAGCGAAAGTCCGCTGCGTGAAACTCACTGTGTGTCCTATATTGGTGCCTTATCACGCACCTATGCGCCCATTGAAGTCAATGGGTGTGTGAAAACCACGCACCGCACACTCATACACATCCGTGTTCGGTGCATGATTAACGCATCAATTCAGTTGAAAATTATAAAAAAAAAAGATGTGCTTTGCGAGTTTCGTTAATAACGCATGACCTTCACAAAGCACACTGATGCATACGCAACACACACGGACCCGATTCACGCGCGTGAATTGGGTACGCTCGTGTGAATGAGGCCTACATTTCATCAACTAATCCGTTGTCCAATTATACTATTGGCAAAAAATGTACAGATAAAGATCACCAAATGTAGTAGGGTGGAAATAAGAAAGCGCTACTTTTATAACACGTGATTGGCTGGTAATAAGCCAATTGTGTCATGACCATCAGGTTAAGAGCCACTGCAATCTGAAAAAAACACGACAGAAATTGGTCGATTGACTGAAAACAATTAAAGGTGTTGTATGAGATTAGAAAAACAGTTTCAAATTTCAGATTCAAAAACAGTGCCACCCGTGTCCAGGGTCATTGTCTGGTATTGCAGCTCAACCACCATTCACGTGAATGGAAATGAGCTGCATTCACCTGTTGCCTCTAAAAATGTTGATCCCGAAAACTTGTTAAAAACAACTTTGCCAATGCTTTGGGTTTGCTTTAACCTGAGAAATTAGATGGACAGGGTTGGGACAGTGAACGTATAAATCAGAGGTTTTCTAAATGTATGCCATAGAACAAGCTCATAGACGATATGTAAGTAAACAAACATGGGACTGACTTTTAAAACAACGGTGTAGATTTACTAATACTGTCCTAACAGACAGCTTAGAATTAGACAAAATACATTTATGACCGTGGCTAATGCTGGATAATACATTAGGCGCAACTTTAGTCACTTCTGTCTAACTTTATACTACCACTTGGTTGGTTTACTTTGAACCACTTTTTAAAGCCAAAATGTTAACCCACGCCCCCTTTTCCACTAAACCACGCCCCTAGTTGGACCAATTGCAAACCTCTGTTTTATTCTTGTGCATTTCATTGATAAATTTGTCTAAAATTATTTGCACCAAAAAAGAAGGTGCAACTTAGGGCAGAATTCAGGCGCAGCACCTATATTAAATTTGCCCCAGTGTGTATAATAATATTAGTGATTTTAGTAACATTCCTAAAAAGCTGGAAAACAACTTTGAGTCAATAGTTTTCTAAGTATAGTTTATAAATAACTTAAAGAGGCTCTGTCACCAGATTTTGCAACCCCTATCTGCTATTGCAGCAGATCGGCGCTGCAATGTAGATTACAGTAACGTTTTTATTTTTAAAAAACGAGCATTTTTGGCCAAGTTATGACCATTTTTGTAGTTATGCAAATGAGTCTTGCAAAAGTCCAAGTGGGTGTGTTTAAAAGTACAAGTCCAAGTGGGCGTGTATTATGTGCGTACATCGGGGCGTTTTTACTACTTTTACTAGCTGGGCGTTCTGACGAGAAGTATCATCCACTTCTCTTCAGAACGCCCAGCTTCTGCCAGATCACGCTGTGACGTCACTCACAGGTCCTGCATCGTGTCAGACGAGTGAGGACACATCGGCACCAGAGGCTACAGTTGATTCTGCAGCAGCATCAGCGTTTGCAGGTAAGTAGCTACATCGACTTACCTGCTAACGCCGATGCTGCTGCAGAATCAACTGAAGCCTCTGGTGCCGATGTGTCCTCGCTCGTCTGACACGATGCAGGTCCTGTGAGTGACGTCACAGCGTGATCTGGCAGAAGCTGGGCGTTCTGAAGAGAAGTGGATGATACTTCTCGTCAGAACGCCCAGCTAGTAAAAGTAGTAAAAACGCCCCGATGTACACACATAATACACGCCCACTTGGACTTTTACTTTTAAACACACCCACTTGGACTTTTGCAAGACTCATTTGCATAACTACAAAAATGGTCATAACTTGGCCAAAAATGCTAGTTTTTTAAAAATAAAAACGTTACTGTAATCTACATTGCAGCGCCGATCTGCTGCAATAGCAGATAGGGGTTGCAAAATCTGGTGACAGAGCCTCTTTAAGCTAATTTATTGAGGGCACTTTTTGCCAGATGGGCCAAGTGTGAAGTTATGTAAACCCAGTGCAAATGGGAACAAAACGTTTCTTCTGACTTTTTTCGATGTTTGGCTCTGTAAATAGTGATCTGAGTCGTTTCATCGCTCTTACACCCCCTACGAGCTTAAAACTCAGCTATTCAACACGATATAACCAGTGCAGATGTGGACATAAGTAGCCCATACAATAATGTTTTTACTGAAATGAATCCTAATGAAATGCGTGTTCCAATTTAAAATAAAATTGAATTGTATCATAACCAAACAAAAAACCCACTTGCAATAATCCTAAGCATATTTTACCGGGGGGCATAAAGTATACATTACATTATTAAGAGGCACTGAAAATACTGTTTAATTCTCAGTTATCTGATCGTGGTTAAATCTATTTCTTTACATTTGATTCTTGAATCTGATAATGTAACACAGTAAAGTTTGTCTTTTGTTGGTCAGAAAATACGAGAAAGTTCAATTTGTAGTAAAAAATATTTGAACAAGTAAAAGAAGCATATCACACATTATTAGCACAGACACACGACAGTCGTAGCTCGGCTATTCCTGGCTATGGCTTGTTGGCAACCCTTGGCCACCCAGCACCTGGGGCACATGCCTCGCCTGCATCCCTCCCCCCCAGGTATGCCCCGGATACACTATATAAAATGTTATAATATTATCTGGTTATATTTAAACATATACAAACTCCTTTTAGATTTACACCGGCGTAAGATCCAAGTGATTAAGATTTTAGTGTTATCGCATTTTAGAATTTATAATAAATAAGGCAAAGATGAGCGCTCAACATCTTAAAACTAAATTATACAGATTAAAATATGTCAACATAAAATGGACGCGTTCCATTTGCATATTATATTTCGCTCTTAAAAGTTGATGTTGAAGATTAAGGGTCAACGTTAAATCCTCACTATCATAATCCCTAACATTACAAAGACAGCCATGAGTGCATGTCTGCTCTACTAAATTACCTAGAAAGAAAGCAAATTCCGGATGAAAAGGGAAGCATATTTATATTATAGTGATTTAAAATCTGTCGCCTAAACACATCTCCCCCCTCTATCCCTTGACCTAAATTGCACACTAAAAGCTTGCATGTCTGAAAATGGGCAGCTAACATTTTGAGACAATCCAGAGATTCTTTGCGAATGCAGAAACAATGCCAACAGATTTTCTGGCTACAGTAAACACTGTCTAGTTCATATTTTGCAGAACCAAGTCAAGGGCCATAAAATATACCTTCTTCTTGTGAAAAGAGCTAATTGTTTAGTAAGTAATCTTTCAGTCTCGGGAGGAAAGGAAAGCTTCCTAATGTTTCTCATAATAAGGACGGCCTCATATTTCCATATGTATTTGAGTATGCTATACTTTTTGGCTTCAACATGCCAGCGTCTTCAGATTGCACAGAATCTTGGTGGCTTTCTGCAGAATTCATCCTTGTATTTATGTCATCTGGCAGACATGATTATCTTATTTGCCCTTCGCTATAACTACATTTTCTGTATTTAAAGGCAATGTGTCGTCATGACAGGTTTCATTAGGTTAGGACATCTGTGCGATATGAACTACTAGATACAGTTGCCTACGTAAAATTCTTACCAAATTGCCAATTGGGAAGCAAGATGAAGTGAGATCCCCCCACTTGGCTGCTAAAAAGGGCACCTCCTGTTTCTGATGTCTCAGTGTTGCAGTCAAGGGCGTCATATGACCAATTTTTGACTTTGTAACACAGCTCTCTTCAGCCAATTAGCAAAGGGCAGTGTTAGGGCTTGTCCACATGTAACAGATTTGCTGCAGAAAATTTCTGGAGCATTTACGCATCAACTTGCAGACAATCCACTGCAGAATTTTTTCTACTGCAGAAAATTGTGCAGATTTTTGCTGCATTCTTTTTGGTGCGTTTTTTTTTTTAAGGGCTGTGTGATGGTGATATTTCTTCTTCCTGTGATGTCATTTCCACCCTTCTGTAAGAAATCTGCAGCGTTTCCACAGCAAATGACACAGTACAAACACAGGAAATCAGTCCACTTTCCGCAGCAATGATTGTCATGCTGCGGAACTAAATTTACACACCGCAGGTGAATTTCTGGACATTATTTTTCTGCAACGTGTGGATGACATTTGTTCAATCACACCTACTTAGCTGCCACTCTATTTCACTGCATATTTTTCTTCCGCAATTCCAGACGGAAAATATGCAGCAATTCCGTTACGTGTGGACAAGCACTTGTAAGTAGGAAGATATTTTTTTACTTTCTGATGGGCACACTGGAGTTCCATTTAGTGAGGACAATCGACTACAATACTAAGACATATGTAAGATACTCTATTGTAAGAGCCTGACCTGGTGGCAGTTATTTAAAGAAATGCACCTACAAAGCAACAGTATCAGAAACTTTTGAAGCCTTAACAAAATAAAAGAACACTAAGGCGGGATTCACACGACCGGGTCGCGCCCGAGCCCGAGTGCCGGCCGGTAAAATCGGCCATTCTGCCCGGACGGTTTGCATAAAGTTTTGCATCCGTGCCGGGCCGGGCAGATCTGGACAGTGACATCAGCGGCAACTCCTGAAGGGGAATCCCCATGTGTTCGGGGATTCCGCTTCAGGAGTTTCCCCTGATGTCACTGCCCAGATATGGACAGAGACATCAAGCGCTCTGTCCAGGAGCGGAATCCCCGAAAACACGGGGATTCCGCTCCTTCAAGGAGCTAAAGTGCGGCTAGCACATAGCAGAGCGGGGAGATACCGCCATCGAAGGTGTCGCCGGGCCAGGGCGCTTTTAAAACAACCAGGGGAAGGGAGCCAGCGCAGCGCTCCCTTCCACCTGCTGTACACCCTGGCCCTGCCACACAGTGCACAGCCATTCGTCAGAATGCCATCAACTCCTCCTCCTCACATGCACTCTGCGCTGTGAGGAGGAGGAGATAGAGCGCAAGTGCCGGAAAACCCGGCCATCACTCGGGACACATCCCGGTGATGGCCGTGTATTACCCGGCCCCATAGACTTCTATGGGAGCCGGGCGGCCGGGTACCCGGCCGAATATAGAGCATGTCCTATTTTTTGACGGCCGGGTTTCCAGGCCGTCAAAAAATCGGTGGTGTGAATAGCCCCATTAGGGGTCTATTATTCCTAATGCAGCCGGGTGCCGGCCGATTTATGAACGGCCGGCACCCGGCCGGGAAACCCTGTCGTGGGAATGAGGCCTAAAGGAAAAACAGTGTTGTTTATTGTGCATTGGCCTGAAGACCAACAAAGATAGCAGTCTTCACTGCGTCTTCAGGCTCTGCACTAGGCATAACACAAATAATACGTTTTTTTCTTGAAGTGTTCCTTTAAGAATACAAACCCTAGCAGAAAACATGGTTAAAAGTATAGACAGAAAATGGAGAGAGAGCAGACCATTTAGGGTATGTTCACACAGGTTGAATACGCTGCGTAAAAGTACACAGCTTATCCGACCTAGAACCCGCAGGGAATACCGGACGAAAGACCACACCAAATTGTGGTGAAGATTTTCATCCGGAATCGCCGCTGTGGAAAACAGGACAGAAAAAAAAAAGTTAATACTTAACTTTACTAGCATTTACTAGCAAAATGTAAAAACTTTTTTTTAGATTTGCAATTCTTGCAGCAGAATCACAACTTTTCTGCTGAAAAATTTGCAACATTTTCTATTTTTTGCGGATTTTACCTCTACAATGAACTCAATGGGGAGGAACCGCAGCAGTGCAACGATTCCGCAGCATAAATTGACACACTGGATTTAAAATCTGCACTGCAGGTCAATTTCTGCGCATTTCCTCAGCGGATTTGTTCAATTCTTATCCACTTTGCTGCTACTCTAATACTCTGCAGATTTTCCGCAATGAAATCTGTTGCAGAAAGCCTGCAGCTAATCTGCACCGTGTGCATATAACCTTAAAGTCATAGACCTACTTTTTCTATTGAAAATTCTAAAATTAAAATAGCAGTCTCTTAAAAACAATACCACATTCATATAAGATGTAAAAAAATAAAAAGACTGGCGATGTGACAAAAATGGGCGTGGTCTGTTCATTGTATATAAAGGGTAGATACTGACAGAGGTGCCTAAGGAATAACATTCAGAAAGTTCCGGTGCTTCTGCCCAATTAGGATCAATCATTAGTGATTGTTTACTTGTCACAATAACGACAAGCTTAGCATTTTAATAAAAGCTATTATTCTAGAAAACCCTGTGAAATGTCGTCTACAAAAAAAACGTGCATGACCTAATGGTTTAATATTTAATAACACTATTAAATAATCATTCGCACTTTGCCATTAAGAATATAAAAATTGCAGACTGAGTAGAAAAAAATGACACTCATTTAAGACTGTTTTTACTCATTATACAGGGAATTTACATAGCCACAAGTGAAAACTTGTTACATTTCAAAAGTCCTAAACAATGAATATTTTCTAAAAGGTTTAATCCAGTATCGTCATGCCCCGTAACATCCACCACAAATACCTGAGCTGTGTGCTGCCCTTTCTGGAATAATTATTGCTTATAAACATTTAAGGGCCTGTAAGTGTTTGGGCATTTAAGGGGCCACTAAAGTTTTATTGTGACTTTACTTATAAGACCTAATAGCTGTCTAAATCACACATATTAGGAAAACTTGAGCTTATCAGAATATAAGTTACTTATACACTACTTACGTCTTCGTATATTTTTTAGAAGGACAAAAATAAAGATATAAACACTAAACAGTCCGGAGTTAACAGTAAAAAGCTATAATAACAGACCATAAAAAAATAAATAAGAACTTGGTTAATGTTTTATTTATTACGCCAGTTCAGACACTTGCAGATACAGATGGGAAACACAAGGGAAATCGGGGTAAGGAGAGAGAAGGAATGGAAAGTCATTTTCACAATAAGGGACACTATTTAAGAGATGCACATCGGACTTCCTGTCAGAGCCATCCCTGTGATGGAGCTTTCTAGATAAACGCACTGACTTGTGCTGAACCCTCGATTTGTTAGAATACCTTTTCTAAAACCTTGACTTACTTTACAGGTTGGAAAAATCGCCTCATGATTAATTGATCCTTCGCTTTTTTCGTAGTTTAGTAGAGATTAGGTAACTGAAGCATGAAGGAGGGGTCTGAAGGTGGCCAGATGTTGGTGAGATATTTTGCCATGTTTGGTGGACCTTATGTTCACTCTTCTAATGATGATCAGAGCTTCTGTACAGGTGTACATCTATATATTTAATATGTAGGATAGGCAATTAAAGGGGCTGTCCAATTGGGACAACCCCCTATTTTGATGGCAGCTCCCCTGTTGTTGTTCCCATGCAGCTATGAGCAACTATGTAATATGTAGCTGCTTTAAGTCCTTCAGAGCTACTCTTTGCAGTGGCCCACCGCTCTGGCTAATTTAGCAGGTATCCCCTGTACGACATCCATATGCACTAGTAGGGCTTTTTTGACAGGGGTTGTTCTAAGTGGACAACCCCTTTAAGCAGATGATGTTGGTTTTTAAATTCTATCATTTACACAGATGTTTTGCGCGTGCATTCTTGAATATAAAAATGGATTTTCCTATGTAAACAGTCTGTATGGAAGTTAGCGATCATTTAAAGCAACAAGCCTTTCTTAATGAAACACCGGATTTTAATTTGCTTCCAAATAACATGTTGTTTAGTTTTCCTTGATGACTGTGTTTATGCAACAGACCTTGTGCCAGGTATATATCACAGTATGTGCTCATTTTACTGGAATGTGAAAGTTTAATCGTGGAGCCTCGGTGCACTTCACAGCTTCTAATTTTGGCTGTGTCACAATTAACATAGAGGCTTGAAAGATTCCTTTTAGATAACTAGCAATTAGACAATTAACTCAGTAATAGGATATGCACAGGTGGCTGGGGCAGATGGATTTCAGAAGCATTTATTAAAAACAGGGATATTAAAATCAATACTGAAGACTGGTAATACAAGCAGTCCTAATGTTGGGGTGCTATGACCTACATGTATTTCAGACCTAATGTTCAGCTGGTAAGACCTAATGCAGGTAGGAACATGAAATAGTTTAATTGTTGATATATTTTAGCAGAACCTCAGTAGAAATATAGAAAAAGTTGAAGTAAACAATATGCTGTAGGCACGAAGTACTTTCCTCGGTGCAGTGTTGCTGTCTCATGAGGTACCATGCAGTTACCGTAATGTAAGGCAGGGCTCACATGGGACGGATACGCTGCACAAAGGCATGCAGCGTATCGGACCTGTGCGCCGCAGGGAATTTCGGGCGAAAAAACGCACCAAACTGTGGTGCAGTTTTTTGTCTGGAATGTCCACTGCGGAAAACTGCAGAACTTAGCCGGCCTACTTGCAGGCTGGCCTCCTGGGACGATGTTTCATCCCAGGAGACCGCTGCAGCCTGTAATTGGCTGCAGCGGCGGTCACATGGGATGAAGCGCCATCCCAGGAGGCCGGCCCTTTGACGTCATCTAGGCCGGCCTCCTGCAATGTTTCGTCGCATGTGAACGCCACTACAGCCTGCGATTGGCTGCAGCGGTCACATGGGATAAAACATCATTTACGCAAAGTGTAAACTTACCATAACAGGGCAAAAAGGGACAGGCCGAATACATCACATAGGGATAAGATGGATCAAGTATAACAGAGAGACTTTCCAACATGTTGTATGAACACATCATCAGCTTCTAACATCTCCATGTACACAAGCTGATACTTGGCCTGATCAAAGTAGATTATAATTGTGCACAATGATTACCCACTAGTCTGTAGAGAACCCCCCGATATATCATAATATCATACACTCCATGCCATATGACAAACTCAGCGCTGCTACATCTTTATATACATATATAGTAGTCCCATGGTGGCCCATGTTTTTTTTTTTTCCATTTTATGGTTTCATTCAATGAACAGTAGTGACCATTCAAATACAGCATTCAAGAAAGATCTATAGATAACATACATACCTGCCAGGTAAGGGTGAGAGAGCGACTATGTAATAGTAAACTAAATCAATATTCTAATTGGCATAGGCTATTATCTAAGAAGATATTTTTGGACACTTCATGTTTTATAAAGACTAAAAAAATTACACAACTACTCATAGGCAAGGTAATATGTTGTTGACATTAAATGGAAAAATATGAAAGACTGCAGTAGTGTCAGGAACAGCGAAGTAACAAATAATTCGCTGAAAAGAATAAAATCTCCAATTGAAAAAATTTCACGAATCTTTCATAAAAGAACATTTTTCAAATTAAGGCCTCATGCACACAAACGTGTGTTTTTGCGGCCGCAATGCACCCGCAAATCTGTGGGTGAATTGCAGTCCTATTCATTTCTATGGGTCCATGCACACGACCGTGGTTTCCACGGTCCATGCATTGCCCGGGAGCCTCGACCGCAAAAAAAGATAGGACATGTCCTATATGGGCCGCATTTTGCAATCCGGACTCATTGAAATTAATGTACACGGCCATGTACACAGTCCGTGATTTGCGGGCGGCCTGCGGCTGACACTCCGCGGCTGTCCGAGCTGCAAATCACGGGCCGTGAAAACCACTACGGTCGCATGCATGAGGCCTAAATGAAGAAAACAGATACAGTGTCTGCTGTAGGGACCGGAAGTCAGTCTCCAAGTGCACATCTGTGAGAGTCTCGATGCGGGTCTCATGGACTTGCATCGGGAGTTTGACCTCCACTTTCTACACTAGACGTTGTAGGATACAGGGATTCAGACTGAAGATTACATGACCCAGCGGAGGCCTGGAACAGAACGGCTACCTATTAAATACAGCGTCAGGTAGGCCGATAAACATGAATGCATTGCACTACATCACAAATGAGTGGGCAGGAAAACAAGCCAGAGTGCTTCTTTAAGGAATTACTCAATTTTTTTAGACTTTATGTTGACTGGAAATCCGACTAGTCCAAGATTTATTCAATCTACAAATAATAGAGCAATGATGAACATCTGGTATGCATACTTCACATACATAGCCTTCATACAACACCTATACCCAATAATGATGATCTAACTATTGATGAAATGGACACGTTGATCAACTGGTCACTCCGGGCGTTCACTTATTATCTATACAAATAGGCTGCAGTGGGTCAGAGAGAGTTCCCATGACCCTTGAGTAACAGACGGGCATATTCATTTTGCCTTTGGTATGTGTAGCCAATTGAAAGCTTACCTTCTGGTTGGTACTGGGACCAAACTATAAGAATAACTTGTGTGGTCTATGAGCTATAACATTTCCAATTCCTAATGTGCACAATTCTCCATAAAATAATTTTTTATAAAATTTTAAAAATACTATTCAAATAATTGTAATTTTTGGCCAATAATGTGTTATTGTAAGCTACTATTTTCAAGACTTATGTGTGAAAGGTAGTTTATCCCAGTGGACCCTGTCAGTGTTTCATAAAAAAGAACTACTATTTTATTGTGTTTTCTTTTACCTAGATACATTGTAAGCGGATACTTTTAACATTCTACTGAAAGCAGCCTGAACATTGCTGCAAGGATTAAGTTCATTTCTGTTACATATATTCATGTTCTGAGTTGTTAGCAAGTAGTGGTAACGCCTGTGATTTTAGGATTGGGAGTCCCTTTCTCTATTCTTAGAAATAAGTTGCCATAGGTGACATCACTTTGTAAAAGGTCTATGCAGATATTTTCCGGAGTCATGTAGTCGTGTGCATGTGTTGAGTTTGTCCGCATACTACATTGTACTTTTACTGAAGGCACCTGCCTTGTGGATTATTTCATGTTCATGGAGAGAATCTCTAAATTTGAGAAGAATACTTCCGTATTGAATGTTCTTCAAACTGTCACAACAGCCTGTTTTTAACCCTCGTAGATTCTTCTTTAGTGGGACAGTATAATTGAAGTTGTGAGTGATAGTTATTCCATCACTATACACCAAGTTTGTAGGAATTCATACAATAATGACTCAGAAAATGATAATTACTGTAGATAACCGGTCAGTACAGGCTGGATTCGAAGACAACAATAAAGAATAGCTCAAAGCTCCGCTCACTAAACATACAAACAGCTCAGTGGCTACACTTAAAGAGGAACTGTCACCTCTCCTGATATGTATGGTTTAGTAAAAAAAAACACATTGTATTCCCTATGAAATAACAATTCTAGAGCATATTTTCTTATAACTATGTTATGCCATTCCTCTGTTATTCCTCCTAGAAATGTACAAATAAATTGTTAACTGGGAGTTACCACTTGGGGGTGTTTCCCTACACAGACTGACACTGTCCAATCAGTGTTGACAGACGGAGACTGTGTGGGGACACACCCCAATAACAAGAGGAATGTGAACACCCAGTTGTCAATTTATTCATACGTTTTTAGGAGAAATAGAAGAGGAATGGCACAGTGTAGAGTTCTAAGAAAATATGTTCTGAATTATTCTTTAAAGGGAAAGTAATTACCAAGTAAGACATGTCAGGATAGGTGACAGGTCCACTGTAAGATGATGAATTTGATTTTGCAATAAATAATATTAGTAAAGAGGATTATACCCTAAAGTTCCATAGTGACAAGTTTTTTTAAACCAAGTTTTTGGAAAGTTTTTAATAATGATGAAACTGGCCTGAACGTGCCGAAGCTTTTTCTAATAAAGCTATTTTTATAACTTGCTGGTATTTTGACAACATTACATGGTTTGTACAAATTCTCCTTGTCCCAAGCAGAAGTTTGAAATGTGCATAAAAGGGTTTCATTGTGGTTTCGAGCAGGGACTCTGGTTTATATCATGCTTCCTTAAGTATCAGATAGACCAAATGTCCCCTTCTGACCATGAAAACACAAATTAAATAAGTGCAAAGTGAATTACAGGGCAGACGTTTTCTTCATAATGCTCGGAGAGTGACAAAACCACAGACAAAGCAAAGCAGACATGTAAAATCTACTGCCTACATCCCAAGTATTATTCAGGCGTCCCCAAGAGCTTAGGAGACGGGAAGAATTGGATTGTTTACTCCATGAAGAAGGAATTCAAATACTGCCCTCATGCTGTTCACTGGAGTAAGGAGAGGGAGGACAGGACGGAAATGGAGAGAGAACATTTGTGTGAGTGTAGCTGACAGATACTATATGCTGCATCTCATAATAGTAGAGTTTATATACATTTGTGTGCATATTTTAGCATATATAAACTAAACTGACTGCTTGAGGGTCATACATTCTTAAATGGTTAGTCTTTTGTATAAAAATAAGCGGTTCACTGGAAAATTAAATCACATGACCATGATATATCTAAAGTCTATTTCAGAGGTATATACAAGCAATGCTGCAGTATTGTTACAAAAAGGAGTCACTGCCGTCAGGTTAAGATGGTCATATACCAGCTAATTACTTGGTTAATCCCACCATTAAAGGGGTATTCCCAGAATTGACCATCACCACCTATCTACAGGATAGGTAATAATTGCCTGATCGCTGGGGACCCCACCGCTGGGACCTCCACCGATCGCGAGAATGTGGGTCCTGAGCCCTGTATTCCTCCTCACTGCTCGACCGCAGTGAGGAGAACATTGAATAAAGCGCAGTTGATCGGCAGTTGAGCATCAAAGTCTACGGGAATGACAGAAACAGCCGAGTACAGCAGGAGCAGCAGTTCTAGAAGGATAAACATCCAGATCAGTAGTGGTGGGAAGCCAAATCGTTACCACAATAAAAAATCCACATGGAAACTATGAAAAAACCATGAGGGATAGTTTGGCTTAAAATGTGTAATTTTCTATCACATTGTGGAATCAGGTTGACTGATATAAGACATTTGTCAGCTTTGACTGTACATTATCTTGGGCACCATAGTGGGTCATAAAGGTTTCAAAAACATTCCCCGATTTTAACAAAAAACACATACAGATGATATTGGAGAGTATAACGGACAATCAGAACACAGCTTATTTGTGTGTAGTACATATGTGGATTTCTTTTAACTTTTTAAGCTTTGTAAACATTGTGGGTTTGAGGTATGTACGTCAAAGATGGATATACATGACACATGAGCCAATGTGAGAAACAAAAAACCTTCCTCTGGTCCAATGTGGTAAATTACAAATTAAAAACATCCATTAAAGAAAATGGTCTCTGAAATAATATATTTACACTAAATGACTTTTCACATCTACCTTTAATGGATTCTATTTTAGTCAGAAAAGCAGAATATGGTTTCTATCATTCTAGCTGGTTCTTTGTTTAAAAAGATTTCTAGATTAACATAACTATTAACCCTTTAGGGCCCTCTGGCTTACATATGCTCCCTGTGACCTTAGTTATTATTTATTTTCTATTCATTTCTGTTTTTGGGAGGTACTAATAAGAGCTGGGTTATATGAAGATATATATTTGCTGTAAGGATACAAAATATCACAGAACATAGCAGATTATATGTTGGAAGATAATAACATACACAGGCAAATAGTGTTATCCACCACACCCAATGAAACATTCCAGTTACTTTCGGAGTCATTTTGTTTTGTAAGAAAATTATGAATTCGGTACCAGCGAGGGGAGGAGAATGTTGCGCTCCTTCCAAAAAAAAATAAAAAATGTTGGGGAAAATGTGGGAATTTGGGTATTAGTACAAAATCACTCCATACATGAATAATATTGATTTCTACTTTTAACTCTTACATACAGTAGCACAATATGCCATAGCCTATCGTAGCCACTCTCAGATGTTAGCTTTATAAGCCATGAAGAAGTTCCGAATTTCTAGAAACTTTCAGAAAAGAAACTCCAGAACTATAAAAATGCATTAAAAATGCGATGTTGAAAAAAGTAAAAGTCGTATGAGGTCTGGTTCATAGAATCAGGGATTACAGCTGGAAGGCTGATCCTTCTGAGCCTTAAGGGTGTTGTGCTGTCTCTCATTTGAAATCCTGGCCAGCACAGAAACAGGAGGTTAAATGGGTGCCTTGCTCTGTAATCAAATATCACAAGCTCTACTTATCTATTCAATAAACAACGAACGTGAAAAATCAATTAGGAAGCAAATGGCTGAATTGGAAATATTTCTTCACAGACAGAAAATGTCTTCGGTGACATAGCAATTGTAATGCCAGCAAACTATGAAATCCATAGAATAATAGAGTTATTGAATATGTGATACATAATATTAATTTTCCATTGACAATCTGCTTTAAGGTACTCGGATCGCAAATTACTATTACATAAAGTATTTTTTGTTGCACTAACATTTAAAGCTTTTTATGAAACAAATCTAATAGGAAAAAGAAACAACAATCAATCTGTGTTTATGAGATCTGGTCGAGGCACAGGCCCGTTTACAACTATGACTGCCAAGTAGTTACATAATTTGTCTCAACAAGACTTCTGTTTATACCTAATGAGTGGAGTGACAATCTATGTACATGGACCGTTCGCACATGAAAAGTGGTGGCTTACAGTGGACATTGGAGATTTTTTGTGATGCAGACTCATAGACGATAATGGTATCAATGGTTCCTAGTCTGAATACTGGCCACAATATAGGCTTTCGGATATCAAAAACTAGCACAGTACTGTTTCAGCTATTTCATACAGAAATATTGGAGCAAATATATTATGGTGTTTATAAGTCAAGCAGTTCATCATGGTTTTTGCCCTGGTATTTTTCCAAATAACCAAGAGTTTGCATGAGGTGCCCATGTATAACAGCTTAAAGTAGTAAAAAGTTCAGAATTTACCCATATGTGCCAAAGGAGACTACTTCTAATAACAGTGCCCCACTTTTAATAAAGGAAGCTCGGATGCACCGAATAACAGCACCATGTGCAGGGCCGCGGTTTAGAACGTTGTCCTCCAATACTAGTCACCAGAAGACACCATTGTATTATTGTCTATGAACCTGCTTTGTACCTGTAATTTTCTTGACAGAAACTAAATGCTTTATGGGAAACAATAAGGGCAGTCACAGAACTTCAATATAATGGCAGCTGAATTTTTTGTTGAAAGTTTTTATGTTTTAGAGGTCTAATTATAAGTAATTACTAACTTCAACCTCTGTAGAATATCCCATAAATTCCATCATGTCAAAGGTATGTAACATGGAGGGAAGAAACATAGTCATCAGCTTTATTTGAGTTTTGTTGGTGCTAGACCACCAAAGAGCGGTTTATAGTGAAAGCTAAAATGAAGGTGTACGGTGAATAACATAAATACTGTTTAAATACAGTTCTATGATATTATTGTACAATTGTACAACATTTTGAATTGGCTAGTGCTATGAAAGGAACTATAATATGCATTCAAAGCCGACGGTACAAGGACTGTTGGCCATATATATATATATATATACATATATTGTAATGATGGGGGTGGGGAAACAGACAAGTGAGCCCTAATCTACCCGCCACTCAGTCCCTGCCTACTTGCAACGACCCGCCCTAGGCGACGGGGTACAACTGGGCGACGGTCCCTACGCTCAATAAGTGCATGACAGACAAGGGTACACAGAAGCTAAGGGAAATGGGGCAGTTGCCCACGGCAACACCGTGAGCAACAAGAGTAGTGAGCGAGCCGAGTCAAACCAGGAGTGTACGAGGTACCAAACGCAGAGCAGGAGAGTAGTCAGTAAGCCAGGGTCATTATGAAGCAGGGACAAATAGTTCAAGAAGCTGCAGCAGGGCCAGGAAACCAAATGAGAAGAATCACAAGCAAGGAGGAACAGGAAAGGCAGGTATAAATAGACAGAGGGCGGGAGCTAGCTCCGTCTGGCCAGGCTGTGATAGGCTCTCCCACTCCTAAGCCTGCCATCCTGAGTGGTAGAAGATGGAGTCAGTCTCACAGACATAGAAGCAGGTGCAGACTGATTACCTATGGGCGTTGACACAGAAGCTGTGCCTGGCAGATCCTTTACACATATACATATATATATATATATATATATATATATATATATATATATAGAGAGAAATGTAGAGCGTAGTAACGGCACCAGGACTTCAAGATGGATGAAAGCAAAAGTGGATTTATTTCACCTCAACACAGCAACGTTTCGGTTCAACAGGAACCTTTCTCAAGCCATGGCTTGAGAAAGGTTCCTGTTGAACCGAAACGTTGCTGTGTTGAGGTGAAATAAATCCACTTTTGCTTTCATCCATCTTGAAGTCCTGGTGCCGTTACTACGCTCTACATTTCTCTCTATCTGGATATTGGGGAATTGATTCACCCCCAGGTATCGAGCACATGGCCTGATTTGTTGCATTTGGAGTGCTGTGTTCATCCACCCTGGACTGTATATATATATATATATATATATATATATATATCTCTTAACTTCATTAACACTAAATAACATACAATAAATTCTATATGCCACATGCTTCAACAAAACATGTATTCATGCTAGTGAGAAAATAAGTGGTTAACTAATATTAAAAAAAAGTGTAAAAACAATAATATTATTCTACGCAATCATCAATCAAACAAACTTCTTAACACACAGACCATGTGGTAGAAAAAAAAAAAAAAAAGATTCAAGTATTTTTAGTAAATATTTCTACACCATTTAGCTTCACAATTGTAGGCTAGGGGGTCATGTTTGTATATTTTTTTTTTTTTTCGCTTACAACATATTCTATTAACTTCATTGGAAGAAAAATATAGTAAGCCATTTTTTAGGTTGGGTGCATATTTTGCTAAAAACATTATATATACATTTTTTGTTATTTTTATTTTTCATTTCACTATGATAGTTTATGGTTATTCTCTTGTAAATTATGTGTTTGTTACTTTAGAAAGGGTTAATGTATGAACTGCATTGTCTTGACCCTATTAATAAATATAATCCAATTACTAGTGAAAAATGCACCAACCGCAAAAAAATATGTATTAATAATACCAGTTCAAACAGAATTCTTATAATTGAATTGTGCTTAAATCTAAAGCGAAATATATATTAGCTAGCTCATAATAGAACGTCTTAAATTATATATCAGCTGTGATTCACAATCCTTTTGTCGTGCATCATTCTTTTGTTCAGTTGGTTAAAATCCCAGGGGTGCAGAAAAAAAGGCAGCATCTCCTGTTGGTCTTTGTTCCCAGCAGGGAGAAGGCCCCTTTTGGTGGTCGTGAGGTTAACGCCCTACCCCTCTTTTCATACCTGTCATTTTAAATTGTCTTCACAGCCCATGCACACAGACTAACAGCCTGACCTGGTCAGCGAGTCTGACCCGAGGGCAGGAAGAAGATCACATCTGGTTATTAATATTGGGCCTTTATGACATGAGATCTTCCAGGCATTCAAGAAGTAGGCTAGTAATTATGTACAGTATTCTGCCTCATATTGTAATCCATGATGGTGCAGGCGAGGCGGCTGCTTATCTTTATCTGCCAATCTGAATTTCCTATTCCACTTGCAGACATTCACAGTGCTGGGATATAGACGTATTAACATATCTTGTAAGGATTGTTGTTTTTATTGGTATAATTGCCATGGATTTTATACATTTATTTAGGCTGGTGACTTGTGCTTGAATGATGAAATCATGTTACTCCATATCGAAATTCACTAAAAGTAAGACCTCAATTCTGGGATTGCAAAGTGTGACATTTTGCTGCATCTTTTCACTGTCCTTGGCCATTGCCGTGGCAGTCGCTACTCACAGATGATAACGAAAATCACGTATGAGCGCGATGCAGCTGAAATGGTCACACATGAAACCCAGTAAGAGAAGCAAAAAAAAAAAAATGTGCAACTCGATCAGCATGCAAATCATATAATTTGATTTGAGTCATGTGACAGCCCATGATTACATGGCACACGGCTCTAAGTGACCCTAACCTTGGGAATTAGTGAATTATGGCCCATGCGTTTTAGTTTACTGGCTTGCAGAGTTTTTATAGTAATCTGCTGCACTTGTTTGAACAACATATAAATAAGTGGAATATTACTGACCAACAAGGGACTGGCAAACATCCATTCCTGAGCCTTAGGGATCCCCAAATTATATTATACTATCGACAACACATGAAAAGGAAACAATGCTACTTTACATCCAAGAGTTTGGTATGTGGCACATGTGTCCACTTGTTAGCGGGAGTTGGCATTGTGCTGCCACCGTACTCCTGGTGATATTTACAAGGTTTCACGCAGTGATCCTACAACTACACATGGAGATATAGATGACTGTGTTATAGGAAACAAAACTGTAACCTCATGTGCATTAATATAAGGTCTCGTGGAGTCCTTACGATTCCATATTCTGGATTCATAGGCGCTCCATGTGCTGCCGTATGTTGCCCGTGTGGCACAATATGCAAGAATATCTCTGTGATATAAAATACAAAGGAACATGTTATGATTTGTCTACCATTGTGTGGGGGGGGGGGGGAAACACTATTATGCCATCGTATAAAATCGAAGGCACAAAAGGGTGTAGCAAGGGTTCAGTAAATCATGCACCCGTAAAACTGTACGGCTGTGTGTATGAGACCTAAATTGATGGCCATTGAGAGGAAAACAGTCAAAAATGTGGGTAACAAACGTTCCATTTTCATGCATAGCCACCAAAATCATTTTAACCTTGAAGTATCTGATGTCTCATTACAGAGAATGTAATTGCTGCTTCTACCCGTCTTCCGAGCTTCTCTGTACCCACAGGCACATCCATCGCATCTGTTTATAAATAATTTCTGCACCCAGGATTTATTTAAGAAAGCCACAATTGAACGAGCTTGTTGAGTTCACGTTCAGTTGTCTACAGCCTTTTGTTTGTTTGAAAACTAATTTCCATGTAAAGTAAAACCAGATGTAGGACAGTGAACTTTTCTTCATCTCTCAGTTGTACTTATTCATCTGCTATACATTTTTAAGAGGGGATAGAAACATCATGAGGTGCTAATGATACTTATTGCTTGTGAAGGAAGACTACAGGAACTACTGAAGAGCCTATTGCCGGCTATCTGCTTGTATCTCTTATAAAGCGGAATTTAGAACTTCCCAATTCTGAACTGCAGAGCTGGTCTCCCAGGGAACCAACTAGGTGACAACTACAGGGGACCATTTTGTTACACCCAGAGGGATTGTCACTCCCGCCACAAAGAAAGGTTGAAGACCCAGCTAGGTAGGTCTCGCGGCGGCCAGATGTTACTTTAAAGGGCATTATGAAATATTGAATAGTCTACATACACAGTAGTTTGGTTAAGTGGTGTTTTGGAGGCATTTTGGGGTCTAGTGTTTTTTTTTTTGTTTTTTTGAAAGCTCGGCATGCTTTTGGTATTGTGTTGTTTTTTTCAGGTGTTCATCCCATAGGCTTCTCTATAGGCCCTGAAAAATGGCAGAAAAAACGCGTGCTTAAACTTACTGGAAAGAAAAAAGCCTCCAAAATCGCATTTAAAAGCACCATTAAAAAACGCATATTACATTTTAAATGCATTTTCTCATGCCGTTTAAAACGCCAGAAAAAAAAACCCCATATGAAGGAAGCCTCATGGTACCAGATCAGAACAATAAACTAGGAATTTGGAGTAATTCATGATTATACATTATATACTGTACATTGCATTTCATTGTGTTCCGATATATTTACTTTGCTCACTGACAACTTCTATGGGGTAGATCCAGTAAAAGGCAAAAAACATTTGAATGATTAAAAAAAGAAAAACTCCATATGAACAATGTAGTAAAAAAATATTGGCTTGACAGTGGTAGAAAATCCATCTTTGACCATCTGGATTGGTGCAGATTATAGATAGGAAATTGTAATTTATTGTAGTAAAAATTACGCAGCTCTTTTTTCCTCTCTAACGCAGCTATAAGAAGAATGCCTGGTAATACCCATCAACCTCTGACAGCGATTGATGATATGCAAACTCACAGCAGTGAAGCAGGAATGATTTCCATGTCATCAGCATCCTGTGATGGCTGAACATGCTGTGCATCATTCTACATTGTGCATCTTATCTGTCCAATTGGGGTTATGTCTGTGGACATAATTGACGGCTTTGCTATTTATGGATGCTTGTAGCACTAAGGTTCTCCTAACAACCTGCAATTTACAGCCATGCTCTGTTATCAAGTGTACATTTCATGGAGTTACTGCTTAATCGTGAAAACAAATAATTGGGAACCAATGCATATGGAGTGCCTGCAGCCCAAGTCTTTACTTCCAGGGATTGTTAAGCTACAGCGAAATGCCCATAATGACCATAGACGGGAACTAGAAGGCCGAGTAACGTGAGTCTAAAAGCTGTACCGCATCCACCAAAGACTAATGACTATATCGTCACTAGTTCTAGTGTGTCATTTATTTGCTTGATGCTTTATATCTTTATTCAGTGAGACAGAAAAACATAGTGAAAAAGCTATATCTAGTCAGATCTAGAGAGGATGAGTAGCGTGCCACCCGATCTTCATAAACAATGCCAAGAAGGTTACATGATGAGACATTCACCCAATTCAAGGGATGAGAGGTCAACATAATGGTTAATGACCACCCCATGACGGCAGTGTTGTGACCACTCAAGATTGTCATTGACTTCTATTGGAGTGCCACTCAAACGCTATAGTCAACCACAACTTCTTATGGGTTGAACACAAACTAATGCTAGCGTACAAAGGGCAACGTCACTGGGCTTAAACTGGACACAAATACTAGGTGGTCAAAGATGTTATGTAGCTCTGGTCTAAATAGATTTTGATCGAATACACACATATATATATATATATATATACACATATATATTTTATAGGGTGACATACGTAATAGGTGTCCAATCACAGCACTTTTCTGTGAACCGGCTTCCATCTGTGGATTGCTTCTGGTTACAATGTAAATGAATGTAACCTTTATATATTGGTCGGTGTCAATGTCCCTCTTGAAATGTGCATTGTTTTACCAGGTCATGTGTCTCAGAAAAGGAGAAAATAACATTTTTGTTTATCTCCGAGAATTTTTTTTTTTCCATCTAAACAAATCACTTGAATGCCATTAGGCAAAACATACTGTGGCTCCTCCGCTCTACAGATCTAGTCCAATTTCCGTTCTCACAATGATTTTTATGCAAATCAGCCCTGCAGAATCTCCTGACCTCTTTTACCATCATACTGGAACAATGACAGGTCAATAATTGCAGCCATACATATCTGGAATAGTTTTTCTCTTTTAAATGATAATGTTGGTATAGTCGGCCTGGAATAAGCTGCATTCATTTTAAAGTACTCAACCCATCACTTTATGCAGAACGCAGCAAAGTGAAGACAGGAATGCAGATCTTTTTGCTTTAGCATACTTATGACGTTTAGGCTTTAATATTTGTTGCATTATGGTTGTTGTATTAACCATAACCTGAATACTGTAAAATAATGCACAGGTTCTCAGTTTCTAAGGCCAAGTTCAGATGTAGATTTGATGTGCAGATTCTGTACAGCAAATCCGCAGAAAAGTACCATACAATACATGTGGATGGAGTTTCCAACACCCCTTCCACATGTAGCAGGAAAAATACTCTCGAAATTGGACTTTTAAGTCCACGGTATCTCAATTATGTTGAATATTTATTGCAGATTTGTTTTCACCCCTTCAATGTATGGGGGGGGGGGGGGAATTCACGGTGAATCTCCAGCACAATCCACATGTAACATGTGGATTTTGCTATGGAATCGACACGGATTTCTTCGGCTACGTGAGGACGTAACCTTACGGATTAATGGCACAGGAAATATATCCATCAATTTGGTCATTAGAACTGCAAAGGGGGGATTCCTGTCTGGGTGTTGTGTCCACAACATGAAAGCAAAGTGCAGCCATATTATGGCTGTGCGGAACCAGCCACAATCTGGACAAGCACATGAGATAAATGTTTGTTCAGCCAACAACTATCTCTCCCACCGGAACAAGCGTACATTATTTTAATGGCGAGAGAAAAGAGCTGCTGGCAGACCACTGGTAGTGAGTTACCCTGTGTGGATGGAGCGGCGTACATATTCTACGCCGGTTCTGTCAAAATCGGCAGGTTTGGGTTTCGATGTGAAAAATTTTTCATTTCCTAATTGGATTAATCTTGGTGTTGATTACAAGAAGGTTATGCAACATTAAACAGTATCTCAATAGAAAAAGATTGCTTCAGTACAGCAGCCCTTATTTTCATGGCCATTTGACCAATAGGTGGCAGTATTGCATTCTCTAAAAAATACTTAGATTCTGTCAGTTCGTAAAACAATTAAGCTAAAACCATACACTCACATCACATTAGAGCCACATACAAGAAATTAGGGATTAAAAAAAATAGCCAGTAGAGAAATCACTGTTTTGCTATCACGAATAATAATCCAATTGCACAAGTTCCAAACTAGCACAAGCATAGGGGCTAATAACAGACCATCTGAAGAACAGATGCTGCATGGAATTTAAATTTCTTGCATCGAATACAAGCTAGTAAGCTGACCATGAAAATTGCTGGCCTTAAGTGACCCAAGATTACACCATCAATCAATCCTCTCAAACATCCCTTGCTTGTATTGCACTGTTTGCTCTATTGCCTAATGTGTGTGATAATATTTCTTCTGTGTGAACATCCCTAACTAATTGGTGGCTGAGAACAATAATGATACAGCGTATGTAATATATATTTCATGATGATTTTTCCTTAATTGACTTAAAGCTTTCCTTTGCATAATGGAATCCATTACATTTCATTCGATAGGATTTAAAAGAAATACAACAGCATATACATTTACAGAACATGGTCTCGTCTATGTACGACCATCTTTCATAAATGTAGCGGACATTTCAATAAAATGGCAGATGTGTATTGGGCTCAGGTTTACACACAAAACTCCATAAGTGTTCTTCCTGCCTTACGAATAGAATGCCATAACTGCAGTGAAGACTGACATGTTCATAGGCAGAGCCAAGGAGAAGGGTTTAAATGAAACTGCAGCTCTTGTTCACACAGTGCAGTATTGATTCGCTGCATATTTATTTTAATGCAGATTTCTGGGTTTGCAGAAGGATGGGTGTTAATCGCTTAGGGCACTATATTGGCTACCATTAGTGGTTGTCGCTAAGCATTTGTAACTTTTGCAGTGGACCATAGATCTCCAACTATCAGGTTGCTACAACTCCCATCCTGCGGCTGAGGTTGTCACAGTGATCTTAAGGCCAAGTTCACATCTCGTTTTTACTATACGTATATGACGTATACTAAAAAAATCGTAAGCGTAAATGCATACGGTTTTGTTACTTTAACAACGTATACGTCGTCGTACGCCACAAACGTGTGCACAAAACAAGTTGTGAACTTGACCTAACTTGCATGTGTCACCCGGTAGCCCTAGCCTAACTATTGGTAAAAAAAATACTAAGGTACATTATGATAGGCCATAGATGACTTGTTTTCTGTTACTGATGGTCTATATATTTTCTTTTTCATTATTGATAGATTGATGTACTGTATTTTTTTTCTTTTACTGCATAGGTATTGCAGTTCTTGTTCACACAGTGCAGTGTATATTTATTTGAATGCATGTTTCTCGGTTTGCAGAAAGATGGGCGATAAGATCTATAAGCACTATATTGGCTCCCAATAGTGGTTGTCAATGAGCATGTGTAAGTTTGCACTAGACCAAACCCCTTCAACTGTCAGGAAGCTGCAACTCCCATCATGCTCGGACACCCTGCCGCTGAGGTTGTGTCACAGTGATCTAAACTTGTATGTGTCACCCTGCAGCTCTAGCCTAACTATAGCTAAAAAAAATACCACGGTACATTAACATTTTTTTATATTGATATACTATATATTTATTTTTTATTATTGATATATATAATTTTTTTATTATTGATAAACTATATATTTTTTATTATTAATATACTATATATTTTTTTATTAATATATCATATCTTATTTTATTATTGATCTATTATATCTTTTTTATTATTGATCTATTATATCTTTTTTATTATTGATATACTATATTTTTTTAATATTATTGATATACTATATTTTTTATTATTAATAGACTATATTTTTTATATTATTGATCTATTATATATTTTTTATTATTGATATATTATATCTTTTTTTATTATTGATATACTATATATTTTTTATTATTGATATATTATATATTTTTTATTATTGATATACTATATATTTTTTATTATTGATATACTATATATTTTTTTTCTTACTGCATAAGCATTGGATTAAGAAGAAAATTGTGGTGGGAGCATGGCCATTTGTCAGCATTGCTGCGTGTTTATAGCTATGAAGTATGGCAGCTTGTAGATATGCGCTGAGAACACAATGTTACAATACATTTAAGAAGCCATTTTCCTTTTCGATGCTACATGATCTAGCACACACATGTCTTACATCGTACTCAAGAAGGATGTTATTAAGAAGAGGTCGTCCAATAGCCAGCAGCGCTGCACATACATTAAAATAAATGAGTTGCAAAGTACATTCCTAAGGAAAGCTCGGTGGATAGTAATGCTAATGCTCGAGTAAGGTATTTGTTTGCTCTTTCAATCATCATTTCATCTCACAGACACTGGGTATTTGGATATATAGGTCCATATGGAAACACCATCAGTTCTGGGCTTCTGGGTTCCATGCCAGAAAAATGTATCCACATGCCTTCTACCTCTGAACATAAAAGCAAAAGGTGTTGTTCTGCTCTAATACAGAAATAATTTTTACTAGCATACGTCTAATGTTAAAACTGCCCCAATCCTGCCAAAGGCATTAAAACGCCATCTGTGAAACAGATTTTTTATTAAAAAGATCAGTTTAATGTTAAGCATCTGGGCAGATGATGCTTTTCATCTGACCTTTCACCTTCACCTACTTTAACTCATTATGATCCCTGTACATAATTGTTCTGTCTGTTTTGGATTATCCACTCCGTTTAAGCCGACAATACTAGTAGAA
This sequence comes from Rhinoderma darwinii, assembly GCF_050947455.1. Taxonomy (NCBI): domain Eukaryota; kingdom Metazoa; phylum Chordata; class Amphibia; order Anura; family Rhinodermatidae; genus Rhinoderma; species Rhinoderma darwinii. Next base: position 66,485,064 of record NC_134691.1, read on the forward strand.
AAATTCAGCACAAAAGTAAAAGTTGAAAGGAAAAACTAGTTCCCTATCAATTCTATGAATCTGGAAACAGATAAAACCAAAACAATAACCTAAAGAATAAGCAACCTATACAACAGGCAGTACAATATTTCATCTGCCTAGAAATCAATACATAGCCAACCAATCAATGTAATGTAAGTTATACCAGGTCAAATTCTAACCACGCGGCATCACACGGACTGGGAATTATGTGGGGGAGGTTTGTCATTGTTGTGTGTGGGTCTATTATTCATGCATCAATGGAGAATACAGTATAAGGGGTGACTTAAAAAAACAAAACACTGAAAAAAACCCATACAACTAAATTCAAATTACTCCCTGCCAGAGTGGGGCATAGCTCGTAGATGCCTCTCTATCAAGGAGATGCCTCGTAGCCTTATGTAGAAAAAGTACAAGGACACCCCTATAGACATCCAAATATGGGGGATACCTGGCTGCTACAGCATCTACACCACCTCATGGTGCATATTGTGAAGGACCATAGCTTAAAGAGGCTCTGTCACCAGATTATAAGTGCCCTATCTCCTACATAATCTGATCAGCGCTGTAATGTAGGTAACAACAGTGGTTTTTATTTTGGAAAAACGATCATTTTTGAGCAAGTTATGAGCAATTTTAGATTTATGCTAATTAGTTTCTTAATGACCAACAGGGCGTGTTTTTACTTTTGACCAACTGGACGTCGTACAGAGGAGTTTATGACGCTGACCAATCAGTGACCAATCAGTGACCAATCAGCGTCATACACTTCTCATTGTTCCAGCCCATTGTTACAGTGTGATTGTGCAGTGAAAGGAGCTGGGCTGGAACAATGAGAAGTTTATGACGCTGATTGGTTACTGATTGGTCACTGATTGGTCAGCGTCATACACTCCTCTGTACAAAGCCCACTTGGTCAAAAGTAAAAACACGCCCAGTTGGTCATTAAGAAACTAATTAGCATAAATCTAAAATTGCTCATAACTGGCTCAAAAATTATCGTTTTTCCAAATTTAAAACCACCGTTGTTATCCACATTACAGCGCCGATCAGATTATGTAGGAGATAGGGCATTTATAATCTGTTCATGTACACATACGCAAACCATATTATGGACCCATAGGCACTCTGAGTGCCGTTGTATGGTGCCTCCTTCAAGACAACCTATTATTCCTTTAGAAGTATTGCTTCTAGGTAAAAAATACCTTTGTACTGCAGCATGCAATGAAATGTAGGGAAAAAAAAATTCTCGCAGATTCTGTATAAAATCCGTGTGTACACAGCGGAAGAGTACGGACCCATAGATTTACATGGACAACTTATTAGGGCACGTTCAGACGTGGCAAAGATTTACCACTGCGGATTTTGCTGCAAATTCGTGGCAAATAAACAACGAATCTGCAGCAAAATTTGCATACTTTATTCAGAAATGGTGGATTTTGCAGCGGACTTGCCACAGATTTCAGTTTTTGCATTGCAAAGGCTGAACTTCACAGTGAAAAACCGCTGCTTCTCCGCAACAGACTGCGCATGATGCAGAACGTAAATTCCGCACCGCCAGCTAGTTTCCGCAACGTCTGCACTAAGTTACCTCAAAAGCAATGGAAGCCAAAGGAAAAAAAAAAAGTCTGCTGTAGATTTCGACTGCGGCCTGTCCGCAGCAAATCTGCCACATCTGTATGTGCCCTTATAGTTCCATACCGTATAGATGTCTGATGGATTGTGGCTCAGGCCTTCTTCTGAGTTGAATTGTTTTTGAATCTTATTGTTTTGCAATAAATCTGGTTTAATAGGCTTTGGCTATTAGGGGGTTAAGTTTTTCTCAAAATCTGCAGGACTACAAATATTTCCTGGAATGCAGAACGCATGGATAATACATTTAAGTTTGTTTCTAATATAAACAGATATTTTATTGAGCCGCTATATTACATTCCTGCACTGGTTTTAATTGGTTACATTTTTTCTCAGCACAAAATTCACTAGCCAGTCATCCAAACAGAAAATCAGAAGTTACTATTCGCGTAAATGTACTTGCCAGGGTTTTTACCCATCCAGTCTTCTAAACCGACATCAAATATACAACAATAGGTTCACACAATTTCAGAATCTTGATTTAGAGGTAATTTGTATCTAATCACACATATTGTACTACAAACCTCATTTGCATATAGCTGGACAAGGGTGAGGGTTATTGTCCAGAACATGTCCATCAATGCAAATATTAATGGATTCTCTTATAAACTACATTACATTTTAGGCCATTGTCCTTCACAACTTTTTTATGACTATATGTACGAACTATATGTGTGTGTGTGTGTGTGTGTGTGTGTGTGTATATATATATATATATATATACACACACACACACACACACACACACACACATATACACACACATATGTGTATGTATGTATATATATTATATATACATATATATACATATATATTATTATTTTTTACTTTGTAACTACCCTGCTCTAGGTATATGCATGCCAGTATGGCCAGCGGATAGTCTGTTCAGAAGATCAGGATATATTCGGTTCATGTGATATACTGTAATCTGGCAACAAGTTAAATAGCAGCTCGGCTTGTGCAGGATGAACTATTACTTATTTGGCTGTTTAATCAAAGGTGACATTTAGGTAAAGGGTATAAGTTAAAATAACTTAAATATTTTTTTAACTCCCCCACACATCTTCTCAGATTACAGGCCTGTAAGCGGAGGAAGCTACACTAGCTTGGTAAAGTACAGTGTAACCCATGGGCTGCTGGAGCATACCACTAAAAGCATCAAATCTACATTCGTTTATATACAGTAGGACTGCCTTCTGTTGCAGGGTCTGGATCCTGCTCTCTGGGTTTAGGAAGACTATTAGGAGACTATGATTAATTTGTAACTGGTCACATATAATCAGGCCGTTGCTTAGTAACAGTAACAGGCACTGCACTATGCAGGTGACCACACCAGATCTCCGCGCTGCTGCGACCACCAGTGTTGTCACTCAATATACTGAAGAAGAAGTGGTGCTGTGAGGAGGCGATTAGCTGCCATTTCCGGGTGTTGGATACAATATTTTAAGGTATATATAATAGGCAATAGCCATTAATTGTGTTTATGATCCAATATTCTGAGGCAGACTAACACTGAGTTACAAACTATTTAGCACTGGGCATCTTACCCACAACTGGACCAGGTGGGCTCATCTGGCCACATAGCAGCATTGATTTCTGCCATTGGAGCTGGATACTTTTATCTGAGCTAAAGGGGACTGCTTTTAAAAAATAAAATAAAAGTTTCCCAACACAGCTTACAATTATAGGTATCCTATCTATCTATCTATCTATCTATCTATCTATCTATCTATCTATCTATCTATCTATCTATCTATCTATCTATCTATCTATCTATCTATCTCATATCTATCTATCTCATATCTATCTATCTATCTATCTATCTATCTATCTATCTATCTATCTATCTATCTATCTATCTATCTATCTATCTATCTATCTATCTCATATCTATTTATCTCATATCTATCTATCTATCTATCTATCTATCTATCTATCTATCTATCTATCTCTCTATCTATCTCTCTATCTATCTATCTATCTATCTATCTATCTATCTATCTATCTATCTATCTATCTATCTATCTATCTATCTATCTATCTATCTATCTCATATCTATCTATCTCATATCTATCTATCTATCTATCTATCTATCTATCTATCTATCTATCTATCTATCTATCTATCTATCTATCTATCTATCTATCTTTGCACTTTTTACTATTGCTTTCTCTGAATACTTTTACACATATTCTTCTTTATATGTGTATGTGAATATTTTCAGGAGACAAGGCCATAATTATTGATTCACATCTAATGCACTTGCCTTAGCATATCTCTAAATTGTTATTTAATTGAACACTTGAATCCGAAACATCCATGTGATACCTGTTAGCCTTGATTTCCACTACATGTAAAAATATATTAACCCATATAACTGGATATATAGCCTGTTTGAGAAGACTTTTGTATACTACTCTTAAAGTATAGTTTGGTTTAAGCAGAAACTGGTGCCGGTCTAATGCTGTTATAGCAAGGCCTAGCAGCTTCAGACGTGCATGATGAATGCTATTGATTATTGATTGCACATGGGAGGTGTACTTGCCAGTGAACAGTCCAGCGTTAAGCAGCCGTCAGCAGCAAAACTGACAGCAAATCATTTTCGCAGTCGAGAGCTACTTAGAAGAGATGGGTGGGCTCACTCTACCTTAGGCAAACTATGACAAGTATAACTGGAGATTTCCTATAGCGATCGCACATATTTTATTTGCCTATCATTCTTGTAAGCTAAAATCCTCATTCATTGTAAAAACCAGTCTAACTATATTATACATATCTCAAAGTAAAAACAGAAACGGAGTATTCACGAAAAGACGGACAAATAATAATGCCTATAAAGACAGTGTAGAGGAATGATAATCAGCAATAGTATGGTAACACATAATGAAAACACTAAGTACTGTAATTATGGCCCGATAAAGTGTCGTATCATTCCCCATGTGAACCACAGACATAAAAGGGAATATAATAAAAAAGGGTAACACATGGTATACAAAACTCTTTACACTAATTTAGACAAAGAAAGAGCGAGAGAGAGAGAGAGAGAGACAGGGAGAGGGAGAGAGAGAGAGAGACACAGAGAGAGAGAGAGAGGGGGAGAGAGAGAGACGGAGAGAGAGAGAGAGAGAAGAAAATAAAATTAAAAAAACATAAGAATTAGAGTGTGTGTGAAAGAGATAAAGTTGGAGAGCGAGAGAGAGAGACAGAGACAGAGAGAAGAAAATAAAAAACACAAGAATTAGTGTGTGAAGAGATAAAGGTACAGAGCGAGAGAGAGACAGACAGAGAGAAGAAAATTTTAAAAAAATCATAAGAATTAGAGAGTGTGTGAAGAGATAAAGGTACAGAGAGAGAGAGAGAAAGAGAGAGAGATACTTTGTATTGAGATGGAACCATCACCACCACCACCACCAAGTAATACTCAGCTCATCATAATATATAAAAATAAAGGTAAAGTATCGTATGAACTCTTATGTATCAAAATTGTTAGAGGAAAAAATAGCCTCTGACAACCCATCAGAATTCATTTTCTAAACTGGACTACAGAAATGAATTACAGCCCCCGGTTGCTATTGGCAACACCAACTTTTTCTCAGAGAAAATGTCGATACTTTAGTTTTATTTTATTGCTCAAACTATTAAACCCAAGAGGCAAAAGAAGAAGAAAGCCACCATGTTCTCTTACCTTGTACAGCCGCACAGCCGCCTCATGCCTGTGATTGGTGGTGTGTAAGCGTAATTTATCCACGCTGTTGGTGTAGTAATCACAAGCATTGCACTTCAGATGCACCGGGTTACCAATAGCGATGCACTTCAGTCTCCACTCATTGCTCTTGCCCCCTTCTTTGATATGAGCCACCAGTTGATACTTTTGCATATGTTTATCAGTTTTGCAGTGGAGCTGGAAGTTGGCTTTCAGCTGAGTGTTGTAGTTACACAGCTTGCACTGGTAGATGTCTCCAATTACAGCTCTCCATTCCTCTTCAGGGAGAGAGCGCTCGTTGCTCACATGCACATTCAGGGCCTCCAGGCTGTCAGAGGTGAATTTGTTGCAAACAGCACACTGGAAAAGCTTCAACGTAGGGTCACTGATATAAGGTGACAGCTCTCCTGTAGTAAGGAGGGACAGGTCATCACCCATTAGCTGACCACTGGCAAGTCGGATTTCAGGCGGCAGCTCATTATTTACTACGGAGAAAAGGGGAGAAAAAAAAATGAAAAGAGGAACTTGGAGACCAGGAAGCAAAGCATATGCACAATGGAATCCCTAAAATAAAGCCTCAGCCAGGAGTTTGCCTTCTCTGGAGCTTAAACTATAAAAAGCTGTAATAGGATTGAATCAGGATCAATTACAATCATCCCTTTCAACTTTTAAATTCCCTCATCAGATAGCTTTAATTACTCCTACTGGGCATGATGTCATTCAGGAATTTGTATTTTCAAAGCCAGAAAAGGTGATCAATAAAATAACAAAACAGGAATGCTTTGCCACATCCCCTAGATTAATTTACAGAGAGCTAATTGTAGTCCCACTAAATAATTGACAATGAATTCTAAATAGCCCATTGCATACTTTGCTAAAAACAAATGTGGTCTTCATAGGTGTAGTCAGTCAGGTTACTATATATGAGGCACATGGCTCATACTGCCCAACCTAATAAAAACCACAATGCTAATAATCGTCTATAAAATAATGTTAAAAAGCAAAGCAATGTTCTACTGCAATTCATGTATTGGAAAGAGACAGTAAGGCCAGGCCTGGGCTACACCTAGACTTTTTGTAGCACTACTGATTGAGTTTGACTCTTGAGTGACAGCTGCAGTCCACAAGATTACATGCAATTCAATGTATTACTTTGGACTGCAGCTGTAGCTCAAAAGTTAAAGTCAATCAGTAGTGCTACAAAAAGTCTAGGTGTAGGCCTGGCTTTAGTCAAGCTGCCTGAGTATCTGCAGCTGTTACAGAACTACCACTCTCAGTAAGTTGTGCCAGTCAGTAGTTCAACAAGAGCCACATGTTGTTTAAACCTTCCTTACATTATACTGCCTTTAAAATACAAGAAAATCGCTTAAAGCTGCATTGGTGCTTTATAAAATAGTGATATTCTGTTTTACCCAAAGTTAGCTAGTTATATCTAACCATCATTTATTGAAAATGGCATGACAAAACAGTTTTTTGACAGGTGATTGCTAAACTACACTACAAATTCACTCTTTATAGCAAATTTTAGGAAGAAGAGCTTCACTTATTACAAAAGAATAGATTTGTCTATTGAGTATTGGCAATAGTTATAATGCATAACACACAAGATGATTGACATGTAAGAAACATTAAGTACTGACCAAGTCCTGGAGCTAATGCTGCAGCTGTGGCAGGGTCAAGCTGGAATGGGTTAATCATCATGTGGGGGTCAGCTGGGCCTTCCAGTTTCATCCCAGTCAGGCCTATATTTTGGGCTAGGTAGTACTGATAAAGCTCTGCCTCAGCTGGTGCAAGGCCTAAGTGCAGATTGTGCTGGATCTGTTTCATGTTTTGCTGCAAAAGCATCATGTTGTGCATGTGCTTTTCACTTGTCATGTGAATACGGAGATTTCTTGCCACATTAGTTTCATAATCGCACACCTCACAACGCCAGGTGGGTTTTTGTTTTGGTTTCGATGGAGATGGTGTCCCACAGCCACTGAGACTTGTATTAGGTGCTGGGGATGAATGGCCATAGACCGGCTCACCATTCCCATTCTGTAGGTTCTGGACATTATTTAGGTGCTTGTCTGACTGCATATGAATACTGAGGTTGCCTTTGGTAGTTGTAGAGTAGTTACAAACCTCACAACGGAAGGGTTTATAGCCACAAGTGTAACTTTCACCCCTGGCAAGCCGAGGGTGCGGCTGTCCATTCTTACAATAAGAGCAAGTGCCAGTCGACTCTGGATGTTTCTCCTTCATATGGGCCTCTAGAGTCTGCTGATACTTATAGTGCCAGTTGCATTTGGGGCATTTTAGAGTTTTGCAAGAGTTTCTAGAATGCATCATTGTCATGTGGCCACCCAATGACCTTGAGGACCCCAGGACTGTGTCACATTTTGGACACTCTATACCATTTCCCGGTGAGCCCTCATTTATGCCGGGTGTGACAGGTACCAAGCTATGCTGGTGAGGAGTATTAAAATGATCTTCTTCTCCTCTAACCAGTTCATTTGGTGAAAGAGAATTTGCACAGTCTTTTCTGGCACTTGCATCCTCAAAGTCCTTGCCACTAATATTAAAGCTACCAGCAACATTGCTATTAGTTCTTAGTACAGCAGTTTGCTTTTTCCTTTCTGAATCATCAGAAACAGTCACAGAGGATGAAGAGGTCCCCTTTTCAATAAATTTGAGCACACTGGATGATAAAGGAGAAATGCTTTGGTTTAAGAGAGGGAAATCTTTGCTATCAATACTATCTGCTAGGTCACCTAAAACCTCCTCCTCATTGAGTTCATTCGAATATGAATCATCGTCTTCATCTACCTCTTCAGCAGGCTCACTTTTAATAGGGAGCTCCCCATGAGGATATGAGTTACTGGTCTCTGTTTGCCTTTCACAGTTGATGTCTTGGTTTTTGCTGTCCACCTGCTTGTTTAAGTCAGATGTTAAGTGGCTGTGGGACACAGAGGTAATTGGGGTGCTTGATTTTGGACAAGGCAAGCCTCCCAAATTAACTTCAGCCTTTGGCATTTGGTTGATCCCATGTAACTGCTCTGTTGAACCAGCGGAACTTGCACTTCCTTTCAAAAATGCAAATCCTGCCTGCAAAGAGTCACCATTTTCAACATGAAAAGCACTCCATAAACCACGGTAGGTTGAATCGGGGCCTATGAGGTTTGTAGTAGAAAAATGGGGGAAAACAGAATTGGGTTTTTTTGGTTCCAGAAAGCTTATAAGAGGTTCTTTGTCCTTGCCAATCCCCTGTATTATGGCAGACACATATTTATTGTTGAGAAGATTTTGCTCCTCATCATTAAGGGTCATCCGATGATCATGCACAGCATGGGTTACAAATGACCTAATATAACCAAATGACAACTTGCACAAGAAACACATTAAAACAGGTTTCCTTTTCCCATCACTAACACAACCATCAAATTTAGACAAGTCCACATTGTTTGGAACATCTTTGGACACACAGGAGTTTTTGGCTGAGCCATCACTGGTAAGATAGTCTTTTTCTCTCTTATGTCGGAGATCATAGACACGGAAACTGTGCAAGACAGGACCAACTCCTGCTAATGCTGAGGTATTTGGGAAAGCCTGATCGGCCATAAATGGTTTCCCGAGGGATGAAGCAATATGAAAAGTGTTAATGATCTGTGGGTAGAAAGACATGGATGCTGCAACAGACTGATCACTCTTCTCTCCAGCTGCTGAAAGCGAGTCCAGAAACATAGCTGTAGAAAAGAGTTTATTATTCGCTCCTGTTTGTGCATTCTGCCCACTATCTTTGGAGTCCTCAATTATATAAGCTGATCCATCAGGCTGGTAAACTATGTCCCCTACTAAATTCTCCACATCACTGTCCTCTATCTCGCTTATTTCGCTATCATTTTCGTCCTTCAAGACAGGAAGGCGAGCGTTAGGGCAGTGGTGTTCCATGTATTTCTGTAAACTGGGGAACGCTGTGGCACATTCGTTGCAGGGTATCTCTTTTGCTGAGTTAACCTGAGTGGCAACTGCATTCTCCACGCCAAAACCCAGCAAGATTTCACTTTTGCGATCATCCGTTCTCAGGTTGTCATCTGAAGAGCTGTTTTCTCTGTCAGACTCCATCCCTGCGACTCTTTCGGGCACCTCATTATCAAGTTGTGTGGCGCTACATAGCTTTGATGTGCTCTGCCCATTTTCTTGCCTTGATATAGTAGGGGAGTCACAGGTTTCCATGGCAATTGCTACATGTGGATCTCATTTCATCCAGCCTGTTAGGGACCTGGATAAAAAAATAAGGTTGAGAGAAGACATTTGTATTAATAATGGTTTTGGTGTGATAAAAAGAGGTTATAGCGTATGAAATGACTAAAATGTCTGACTGGTACCCAGGGGATACGCACATAACAATCTGTCCTGGTTATAGTGAATATTTACATTTATTACATATGCATTTTGTTTATGCATGATATAAGTTTCCAGTAGACAACCAACTGAGCAAATCTCTTGTAAAAGTGGACTTTTGATTGTAATGTACTGAAATGTTACAGTAGCTTTTACACATCTACTTTACGCTTTTATGCCGTATATGTACAATGCAATGGCACATTGGCTTTCATGTATTATCTTATCAGGCAGCATGCATTTATCATATTATAATAATATTAATACTACATAGATAATATAGGATTGTCAATATTAGATAGACAAATTGGTTTTCCAACTATTGGGAAACTATGCTTTCAATCCATCTTATTAGAAGATACACCTAGAGTTAGAGCCTTACAGGAACTGGTGAGCCGCCACCACCTAGTCTACCTTTGACTTATACACTCTATAGTGGTAGGCGTGAGAACACCCCCCCCCCCCCATTAGCCAGAGGGAAGAACTGCTAACAAAGAGCAACTATTGATCTGGCAGATCTAGCCCATCCATTTATTACATTGCCGCCAATTTCTTTGAATTGCCACCATGTAACACTATATTTCTCCTGCAGGGAAGATGTGTGGCTAGCCGGCACTTCTCCTGGCTGTTAGCGGGAGGTTTTGGAAGCGGGGCCACCTTCAATTAAAAAAAGGAGTTGTCATAAGGACCTTATTAAACACTTTATATATTTTGTTTTCACATGAAATACCCCAAAAAAAGTTTATGATATTATAAGATCGGCATATTGGATATAAGAACTTGATTGAAACTTTTTTTTATCCATAAAAAAAAGAACTGTAGAAATTTCCAAGAAATAAATAAATCAATAAATATCTAAAACAATAGATTTATTGTTTTCTGCTAATAATTACAAATGATCTTTTCCCGATTATCTTTACAAATAAACTTTGCTTGGCTAAAGGTCAGTTTAGGAGACAAAATGTAGAGTTCAAGGATTTAATTTTTTACAGTAATCAAATCTAATTGCGTCAGTTATGTCAGAATGGGAGAATTATCACATACATCAGACCATTTGCATAGATTGAAAATGAATCAAAATTAGTTTTGGTATCATTGATGGCTAAAATGACAGTCTAATTGCTTCTGCATCCAGCGCCACAAAGCTTGGTGTGTAATTTTAATCATTGATGAGTTACAGGTTAATTACGCTCGTGGAATGCATGAAGATTTAAACCCCTTTGAAATAATTTGATCACAAAGAGCATGAAAGAGGAATCATTTTCTAATTAGTAAACACAGACATGTTTACCTTGGGATGGCAAATTTGTGCACAAACACCATGTGCACAAAAACAAAAAGGCACTGATCTGGATCAAATATATTACACAATATAAGTGCACAGCATATTTCCTAGTACTAATGTTGTGCTGTCTCTTGTGTCAGTGGCTAAAGGTGAGTGCATTAAAAAAGCTTCAAATCCAAACTCCACCTTCTTGGTTCATTTTCAGCTGATTTGCAGATCATTAATGGGGTTTTTAGCTAATGCCCATATCATAATACGAATGTAGTCAGCACAAACATAAAAAAATCATCTTGTCGTCTGATAACTCTCAATATGTAGAGTGTATCTCAGTCAGGCTGGTGCCTGATGTGCATTTGATAACCTCAACACAATTCAAAATAGATGTTGAAAAGCATAAGGCTAATGAATATGATATGTCCGTTAAGAAAGAGACCTAACTGGAGGGAGGGACCAGTCACATACCTTACCCCAGCAATCACTATACATAGAGAAGTTTACCAATCTAACTAGTACTGTTGCCATAACAAACATCTCTATACATTACCCGACCCAAATTAATCAAACACCCCTTAAACAATGACATCAGATTTCAGTCACAGTTATATAAACACATATGCACTTCACTAAAGAAAATATATATAAAAAAATAAATAGAATTTCTTTGAACTAATGGGAACTGCTTGTGGATAGGTGATGTATATTTGTGCAAGTCAGTCAACAGGAGAAAATAGGAAAAAGTTTCTTATTTGGTGGTCTGATTAAAACATACGATATAAATAATTACAGAAGTTATTCCACAAACAGATGTTACATTTAATTAATACTCCTGTCAACTCAAATACTTTTTTGAGGTGTCAGTGTAGACAGCCCAGGAGGAAAATTTCAAGCTTCGCAGCCATAGCTTTCTTCAAAAAGTTTTAGCAAAGTTGTGCTGAAAAGTAAACAGTAACCCTGCCACTGCAAACACTTTAAAGTTCTCTGCTGAATACAAAACAGAAGCACAAAAAAAAAACATGGCTTATGCAGAAGTCTTTCATTCCAAAACTGATCCACAAAAAAGTGTCACAGTCTGCAAGGTACAGTAAATGAAAAAAAAGACTCACATTCCAAGAGGGAACAGCTAAAATGAAAATAAAGCAAACAAACACTATAAAACACATACCTCAGTACACAAGAAGAAGCTGTTCTGGTAATGTATAAAGAGGTAACTTTAATGCCCAAATTCTTTTATCAAAATTTGGATGAAAGAACGAACCAGTAGTGAAATTATTGACTTCAGCTTCCCCTCAGCAGTGTTTTACATGATTACTGAGCTCTTTGAAAGCTAAAAAAAAAACAAAAAAAACCCAAAAACCTACCCAGAAATCTCTTGTAATAAAACTAAGGCACTTGCTGAACAATGGGAGCTGAAATTCCTCTGTATTTAAAATGCAGAATTCTGATTAGAACAAAAATCACGGTGTACTCCTGTTTTTAATTGAGATTGTCCCAGCCTTCTTCTACGGTCCAGTGAGACAGTGTTTGTGAAATGATTAAAAAGAACGTGATCTGATCAAGAGGATAGGATGAAAGGAAAGGAATGCTAGGTTAGCCACACTGCTTAGAACTCAGAGAGAGAAAACCAATGGGCTTCTTAGCCTATTGTTTTTTGTATTCCATCTGCTATTTGACCATCTCAAATACTTTGTCATCAATTCTCCTTTTTGAGAAAGGGTTAAAAGTTGCCCACTTGTGACATAATGTGCTACCAACCTACAAATCTTTATAAGAGGAAAAAAAAAAAGAGAGTAAATAAATAAAAATCCTTGAATTATATCAAGTTTCCAAAAGGTCATCACTGTCTCTGCTATGGCCTTTTCCCCATACCAAATCCTCTATCAATATGTCATAGAGAGTTAGGCAAAGACAAAAGAGAAGCTCAGTGTGAAAACTGCACATATATCTAATCCTGACAAAGGAATGAATAGGCCTTCACAAGTATAATTATACTTGTTTATTTGTTACCACGTACAGAGGACTGATGAAAAAATCCATCAAAGTGGTATTATGCAGACACCAAGAGCTTCTTTTCTTTAGTGACTAAAGCCACATTGAAGCTTAAATTCCTTATTGTTAAATTCAGGAGGAAAAAAAAGCGATTTTGGCCGGACTCTCTTTGCATCAGCTGCTGACAGATCTTTTGTACAAGGGAGAGTATTATTAGAGCCATTAGCTAGAAACTCTTTGCTGGTACCTTTTTTAGCCAATGTCAAAAATCCTTGACTATGAAGTAGTGTATTTGGTGGTAAAAGGGGTGGATTTTAGCTCAATTGACTTTTGCCACCACTGCACGTTCAACCCCCATCCTATTCTCCTATACCCAAAATAAAAGCTAAGTCATCATCAACATGTAGCTAACAAGTCAAGTCTAAATATTCAGTGGCCTTTTGATAACTCTAGCCACACAGCAAGACGCCTGGTAGAAACCTGTTCCTCACTAGCTGTTGGGAAAGTACAAGACCTACACCCTATAACAAACATATAGACACAGGTTATTTTTACCTCTGCCCTCAGTGAAAAAATTCTAAAGCGCCATACTAATCAAAAGCAACAGATGCCACCCCAAATCATAAAGACCCATAAAAAGGTGAGGGACTTAAAAGTTTTTAAAAGAACCTTATGAAATATGACGTGGGGTAAAATATGTAACAGATGAACTATTTAGTAGCCATTACACTTTAAAAGACCCTAAATCAGATAACCAAGTCATTGTTATTTTGGGGGGAGCGGGAGCAAAATAAGCTTTTCCTTAGTGGACAGAAATATATCAAAGTAAAAGCAATCTGCATAGTTAATGTCTTTGTGCTCTTTCCAATTTAAAACAGAAAAGCTGTAATTTTTCTTTGCTGGCAATCTGGAAACACTCTGGAGTTAATTACAGCTGATTCGTAGTGAACCGCACAAACAAAGGCCAGTCTATGTCCAGACAATTATACTGCATTAACCAGCTTAGTGCTTCCTGCTGATGGTTCAGGGTTCTTCCATTACACCCTTCTACCTTCCCAGCACGATAGAAAATGCTTCTGCAAGGAGGAATTAATGAAGAGAACTGCAGAAGAATGTGTGACGACCTCTTCTGACACAGCAAAAAAAAAAAAAAAACTTTCCACCCCTGTCACGACAAAAGGAGAAAAGGTAATTAAGTCTGAATAGAGGGATGTAACCAAATATTGTATGTCTTTAATGGTAGGCACATAAAAAAGAGATGGCTTACAAAGGCAGACGGAGAGTGCCATTCTACCTGATGACTACTCCTATCGCCCTCTCATCTTTTTCTTCTGCTCCCTCCAGGCCATAGAAGCTAAAAGCTCATATTGTTTTAATTTTCTAATCAAATCTTATGTGGCTGGCGACTTTTGAGTTTTCTTTTACATAGGAATCAAAGGAGGACAGATATCTTGAGTATTATTTTGTAATGGGTTCTCATGTAAATTATGCAAAGAATGTCAACATCTTTATTTATTGAGTTATATTAAAGTGTACTACTCCAATGTCAGAACACAGTTGAAGTTGAATGAGGTTACTTGTCCCGCACGTGATTAGAGAAGTTTGTCTTATGAACATATTCTTTTGGCAGATACAAGTTGCCTTGTCCCCTTGGTACATCTCCATAGCGCTTACAATCTGATCTTGGTTCAGTGAGCAGCTGATCACAGCTCTGAATGGCAAGCTATGGGCTGGACAAAGTGCAATAAGTATGGGGTCCCAGGCTATGCAATGTATTTGAAGTTACAAGACTCTATGACATGGAGATACCACCATTTGGCCAATGGATTCCTTTCTTTTAAGTTTATCAAGTTCATTCTACAGCTTTTGCTGTTGGTCTGGATTTAAGCTCTGACTCATGTTCTTTTTTCTTCCAAGAACATTTCAGAATCAATATGCAAGAAGTGAGAGCAATTACTTGTAAGTTGCCTCAGTAAACAAACATGCATGAAACATTTGGAACACTGTCTTATATGAACAAAAGACAAGAGTGCAAGAATAATTATTTCCATACAATTAACAAAGCAGAACAGCATTAGTCTACGAGCCGCTGCCAAGAAGCCAAGTATTAAGAATTTTTGTTGTTAAACATAAAACAGGTCCGCCATTGAAAGGTTGTGGTTGACCCATTTCAGCTAGATTTGGAAACTCCTCAAAATTGGAGGGGTCGGTAACCCTCCAAAATGAAACAGTGCAGAGATGTAAATGATGAAATGTCATTTGATATGGGCTGTAAGAGGTGTGTATTAAGAGCTCTTATATGGCTTTCTTAAAAAAAAAAATACCTACAAGAACATGAGCATGTTAGACATGCCCTTTAACAATGAAAGTATTACTGCAGTGGTATTTATTTTTAGTAAAGAGTATGCATATGGCAATAGTGGACAACTGTGCTCTACATATACTCATCATTGCCTGTGTCTAGATGTTGCTTCAAAATAATCCAAAGCCCGAATTCTGGGAAACCATACTTAAAGGGTTGTCTAGGTTGGGGGGATGGTTTTTATACTGATGATCTATTCACAAGGTCATCAGTATATGATCGTGGTTGTCCGACACTTGAACCCCACACCAATTAGCTGTGCCGACTGCCTCCGGGCACCAGAAGTTATGCAGGGTCGGTGCCGGAAGCAAAAGGCTCCTGCTGGGTTACTGCAGCTCTGCTATTATTCACTTAAATAAGAGCAGAGCTGCAGTACTGCCGCACGGCCGCTATACAGTTGTCGCAGCCTTCTACTTAGGGCACCGACCACTGCATAGCTTCCGGAGGCAGCCAGAGCAGCTGATCCGTGCGGGTCCAGGTTTCGGTCCCCCACTGATTATATATTGATGGCCTAGCCTGTGGATAGGTCATCAGTATAAAAAAATGCCCCCCATCCTGGAAAACCTGTATAAGTACATACTTCCTACACATTTTCCCTTTTGAGAGTCTAAATTAGGAAGATTCCATGTTAACAGACATGATATTATTGACTCTAAAGCTCCATTTTCCTCAACTTTCCGACCTGTGGCAGTATTTCTTTGGACACCATAGCATAGACTTGGGAAGAACATAATCTATGTGTAGTGTAGAAAGGATATCTTACTTTTTACCTAAACAGCAGTGGAATTTCAGAGTAACACAGTATATTTTGTCTTCATAGTAAATTTTTGAAAGGTTCCCCTAAAATAAAACACATAATTTGAAACAAACATTTGTGGTGGGAATGGAGATTCTTAGTCTAGAAAATCAGCACAATAATATATTTCTTTCCAATCAATCTAATCAGACCAAAGTGGTGATGGCAAAAATCCGATAAGTGCACCGAAACACAATGCAAATAATGTGTATTTCTGTAAGATAGAGACCCGTTGAGCCTTAAGCATTAATCGCATCTCTTGGTCTCATCTATGCAAAGCAGGATTAGAGCTAAAATGATGACTTCTTAATCCCTTTGATTTTCCTTTACTAAATAAATATTAATCTAAAAATCAGAAAGGTTCTGCCAGGTATTACAATACACACAATGTACATTAGGAAAATACTTAACGGTTATGTAAATTGCACTCAATTTTACAAGCTGCTCATTGATGAGACTGGTCCCAATCCATTTTCTCTTCAACTCTCAAAAATCCCTCTCAGATTTGAAAGTTTAAGTTCATAATCCTACTAAACAGAAAGATTAACCTTGGAATCCATTAAGTCTTTCTTGAAAGAAATTCACTACATTAATCATGTCAGAGAATTAACAAATCATATTACCATGTTTATTTATATGTCAATACTTTCAACCTGTAAATCCACCACAACACAACCCGTTTCTTGGTAGAACTTCAGCAGGAGCGGAAGTGTTACTTCAAAACGCTAAGGAATATAGATGAACAGGACAATTTCTTGTTACAAATGATTTACTTGTTCTTTAATATTGTTTATTCATCCTGTGTACAAAACTATTACCACTGGAGTCATTTTAGAAATGTCAATAACGTAACAGAGAATTCTAACCTGAGAAATGAACGAAAATATTGTATCCCACAGTTGAGTGTTTTATGACCGTCTTTATCTGTTGCCCCATAGGCAGTATACAGAATTGTAGTTTTCTGTTAGCCTAGTGCAACAGCAGGGATATGTAGCTACTCCACTATTAGATAATTTGCCCTCAAATAAAGGAGACCTACACTACCGTTCAAAAGTTTAGGGTCACTTAGAAATTTCCTTATTTTTGAAAGAAAAGCACAGTTTTTTTCAATGAAGATAACATTACATTTATCAGAAATACACTCTATACATTGTTAATGTGCTAAATGACTATTCTAGCTGCAAACGTCTGGTTTGTAATACAATATCTACATAGGTGTATAGAGGCCCATTTCCAGCAACCATCACTCCAGTGTTCTAATGGTACATTGTGTTTGCTAACTGTGTTAGAAGGCTAATGGATGATTAGAAAACACTTGAAAACCCTTGTGCAATTATGTTAGCACCGCTGTAAACAGTTTTGCTGTTTAGAGGAGCTATAAAACTGACCTTCCTTTGAGCTAGTTGAGAATCTGGAGCATTACATTTGAGGGTTCGATTAAACTCTCCAAATGGCTAGAAAAAGAGAGCTTTTATGTGAAACTCGACAGTCTATTCTTGTTCTTAGAAATGAAGGCTATTTCATGCGAGAAATTGCCAAGAAACTGAAGATTTCCTACAATGGTGTGTACTACTCCCTTCAGAGGACAGCACAAACAGGCTCTAACCAGAGTAGAAAGAGAAGTGGAAGGCCCTGCTGCACAACTGAGCAACAAGACAAGTACATTAGAGTCTCTAGTTTGAGAAATAGACGCCTCACAGGTCCTCAACTGGCCGCTTCATTAAATAATACCCGCAAAACACCAGTGTCAACGTCTACAGTGAAGAGGCGACTCCGGGATGCTGGCCTTCAGGGCAGAGTGGTAAAGAAAAAGCCATATCTGAGACTGGCTAATAAAAGGAAAAGATTAATATGGGCAAAAGCACACAGACATTGGACAGAGGAAGATTGGAAAAAAGTGTTATGAACAGACGAGTCGAAGTTTGGATCACACAGAAGAACATTTGTGAGATGCAGAACAACTGAAAAGATGCTGGAAGAGTGCCTGACGCCATCTGTCAAGCATGGTGGAGGTAATGTGATGGTCTGGGGTTGCTTTGGTGCTGGTAAAGTGGGAGATTTGTACAAGGTAAAAGGGATTTTGAATAAGGACGGCTATCACTCCATTTTGCAATGCCATGCCATACCCTGTGGACAGCGCTTGATTGGAGCCAATTTCATCCTACAACAGGACAATGACCCAAAGTACACCTCCAAATTATGCAATAACTATTTAGGGAAGAAGCAGGCAGCTGGTATTCTATCTGTAATGGAGTGGCCAGCGCAGTCACCAGATCTCAACCCCATAGAGCTGTTATGGGAGCAGCTTGACTGTATGGTACGCAAGAAGTGCCCATCAAGCCAATCCAACTTGTAGGAGGGGCTTCTGGAAGCATGGGGTGAAATTTCTCCCGATTACTTCAGCAAATTAACAGCTAGTGCCAAAGGTCTGCAATGCTGTAATTGCTGCAAATGGAGCATTCTTTGACGAAAGCAAAGTTTGAAGGAGAAAATTATTATTTTAAATAAAAATCATTACTTCTAACCTTGCCAATGTCTTGACTATATTTTCTAGTCATTTTGCAACTCATTTGATAAATATAAGTGTGAGTTTTCATGGAAAACACAAAATTGTCTGGGTGACCCCAAACTTTTGAATGGTAGTATATTTAAAAAATAAAATAAAAAAATACTTGCTATACTGAGATATGACCACCTGAAGGTATGGGCCCAAAGCCTGAGGCTGAGCTACTGAGACGTTTGGATGACACGTTTCCTTAAGAATTCTGCCAGTTGTACTGTCATGTAGACTTCGTGTGGACTCCAATCACTATCTACATCAATATCTATAGCGAAACTTGCTTAAAAGTGGAATTTTGTCGATAGTTGTGTACATAATGTATGGAGACTTCAATCCACACAAGTTCTCCATTACACTTTTTGAGAACCAAGGGAGACCTAGTTAAATTAAAACTGAGCAACATACTGTACATGGCAATTAGTAGGAAATCTGCAGAATATACCTCAAAAGTCAAGCCTTGTTCACATAGTTCTTTTCAAGTCATAAAGTTTATCATTAAGTTTGTGTGAGGAAGTGTTAGTATATTAGAATTTTCTGTAAGTTGAGTGCATTAGAAAAGAGTCCATACAGAATAAAATTCCCTATTTTCATAATGATTTAACTCCATTTATTGTTAACATTGGGTGACAGATGTATAAATGCCCATGCGTCTGAGGAAAGAAGGACATAATGTCCATATTCTTCCTTTTAAAGTGAACCTGTCACCACTATTCCCACTACAAAACAAGCAAGGGGTAGCATACATGTTCTCTAGATAATGCTAGGTGTTACCCTCTTTGATTCTATAAATTGCTCTATAGCAAAGCTTGAACCCCATCATGTCAGTGGCTGAAAGTAAAGTGTAAAAAAACAGTCCAAGAGTAAAGGCCCTTGCTTCCGATCATTACCCTGTGTAAACCGGGCAACGATAAGCCGATCAATGGGCAAATGCTGCCGACACGATAGAAACGTATGAGGACAATCGATCGTGGTAACAATTACTCATCCTCATACATAGCTCCTTGTGAAACGAGCAAACAAGTACGAACTGTCTCGTTGATCACCGCTCACGTACACAGCCCATATCGGGCCATGTAAGAGGACCCTAAAATGGATCTCCTCTCTGTCTGAGGCTCCTTAATGCATCATTTACATTCAAAGCAGAAAAGATCTTCGAGCTCCAGCCTCCCCTATAGAGCATTGATAAAATCCATACCTTCCCCACATAAACGGTTCTTATACTTCTACTTCTTTATCACCCACCTTCCCTGGCCCCCCTTTCCTCTGTTGAATTTTTGAACAAAAACCACCAACTATGTACACTAATGTTTCTTAAATGTACAATGCTTGCCCCCCATTTTCTCCTATATATTGTTGACTCTTGTATAATTGGGCGTCCTTTTTGGGAGAGCCATCGTCTCTAGTGGTATCACTAGAACACAAGTAGCTTGAAATGCATATTTTATAATCAAACCCATATCAGCCCTTTTATGTTGCTTAGGCTACTATTTCTCTTTGTTTTTTGATACGCAATTCTGGTGTTGCTGAGTTTTTATATCAACAGCAAGGTTTAAAAAACAAATACATACTGTGCTTCTTTGAACCGAAGTTCACTTTTTCAAAGGACACAAACACAAGCATTGTAGTGTGCCTGCCATAATGGTTCATTAATAATTATTAGTGTGGTGAAGAAACAGAAGGACATTGAGTCAGCAGGGGTTTAGAAGTAATCAAAAGTAATTTTAAGGCTCCATTCTTTGATAGAAGAAGCCTTAGTGATGCTTCTGTCTACATATATATATACTTGGTCGAGCTATACAAAGTAGTGTGTTCATATCCACATGGGAGGAGGGACCCCTGTTGTTTTAACAAAGCAAGTCAGAGTTTTAAGGCATCATTAAACAATTAGACGATGAAGTTGGTCCTATGAAACCATAATTTACGACTATGTTCTAACAGCATCCCAACAATAAAGTTTCTATTCTTTGGTTACTACAAAAAAAGTTTGTCTGAAGCCTAACACCACTGTAATTATCTTCATAAAACTAATCACAGGCCAGGTATTTCGGGAAACATTCCATTTCTATTAGCAACCCTCCAAGTCATGATGATTTAAAAAACAGGCTGTGTAGGGCTGGGAGAAAGTATATTTAAAGCCTTTCAGTACATATTTAAACAGTGTGCTCAACACCCCTTACTAGTGATGCTGGTCAGGCAATTAACAGATGGTGTCTAGATCTTACAAAAGCCAACACTCAATATGGTTTATTAGGATTCAGCACTTTGTCGAAGGTGCATCATTGAGGGAAAATATGTCTTTTAACGACTTTTAAAGCCCACAGACTTTTTAGGGTTCGTTGTGGGTGTGGGTACGGGGTGTCTAATAGTCAATAGTTTCATTTTATTACATTACTGCACACTACCTCTTTTGGTTATAGGTTATTAATTCACTTAGTTTGACTTGTTTTTTTTATGATGCATAAATGAGAGAAGACAGATTAGTTCTGGAAAGCGTCATCTTTTTGTAATTTTTTTTATTTTATTTTTTTTTGCTTTGCACCGAGGCTTAATTTGTCTGTTGTGTAGAAGTGAAATGAGCAATTCGGTAATTAACTTTTGTGTTTTTAGATGTATGAACCTTAATTAGATTTCATTATAAATAAACAAATGTCAACCACAATTATAAGGCCCTTGCTTTACCCTCACATTATCCCTTTTCAAACAAACTTGATGTCACACAAATTATAATCAAGCGGACAGCAATTCAGAGTTGAATTTTACATGATTTGCCAGTAACCTGATTACCTTAACTTCAATATCATTACAGGAAAAGTATTTTAAGATAAATAATTACCAGAATTCCAACAGGAGACAAGCTTAATTGTATTGATTCAGGAGGACCAGGCATAGTGGGAGAGAGCTGACGGAATAATGTTATCTTAAATCTACCCTTTCTATTAAAATGATATTGCCTGGCAGGAAAAAGGTAATCCGAGATAGGTGTATGAAAAATCAGATACAGAGCTCAAATAATTATTTTACCCAATTATCTTCTACAAGAAGCAACAAAATATCACTGTAGAGCAACCTTATGGAACTGAGTTGTTGGGGCTTTATTACAGAGTAGTTCATCTGTTATAGGCAAGAACAAGCAGATCTGCCAGGACATAATGGAGGTGAATGATTAGTTGTGTAGCACTGTGAGTGAACTTCTCCTCAATGCAATAAGAGTTAATTAAAGTTTACCACCAAACATCAACCAAAGTAGGATGTTGATCGTGTTTCAGCATTAAGTGCAAGCAGACAATGGTTGGCAGCAATTAGAACAGCTATCAAATGACCTGCATGATAATTATACATTCAAAACAGCTAAAAGAGCTGAAAAAAACTAATCAGCTTTCTTTTTTTTCTCTCTCGGCAACGACAATTCGAAGGGCAGGAAGCAGGTATCAGATTATTTCAGTTTAACACTGTAAATCAATAGAATTAAACAAGCAGGAGTTGTCTGAGTACATTATCTAGCAAAGAACAATTTACTGTACCTGATGGACGAGATCCTGAACCCATTCAATGAATGAGCACAAAAAGGCAAAGAGGATATGTTTCAATAAAATGTTCTGCGAGCCTGCTGATTAGAAGAATGACTATTTAGGCCATATACTTTTTTTTTTTCCCTGCTACATAATTAAAGCATTCTTTGCTGAATGTTAAAGCATTCGTCTCCGATGGTAAAAATGGCGACATTTTCCCTTATTTATTTAGTTTAAAATCGAATATTTAAAATGCTAGCATTTTATTATGTTATGTGTTCATTAAATAGAAATAATTTACATAAGAAAGGACATTTTATATTACTAGAAACTCTACCTCCTGGCGTCTGTGTACTAAACCTTTCTGTTTAATGTATGCAAGATAACATCAGTGAAAATTATTTTCATAAAATGGCTCAGTGCTTTGCATAGTTATTGGGCTGAAGCCTAAAGCTATTTTACAGATTTTATTTTCTACCCTTCCTAACAAACCTGATTTTCCCAACTAATACTGTTATGCTAGGGATTTGAGCACAGAGTTGGCTAATCCCAGTATTTCCCTAGAGCTGTATTTAAATCATGGCCCACTCCCAGTACAAAAGTGTCTCCAAAAGCCCTTCTGCCCCCTTCAGCACTCATACGCTCATTGGTCCTGACATTTTCACTTCAGACTTGACAAATGAGCCGACGGCTGTGATCAGATTGTGCTTTATCTAAGATATATCATTAACTCTCATCACTATCTCCTAATGTAGCTTCCCTCATTGAATCCCAGGGACGGTTTGATACACCGTTCAATGATATTAGGCATTAAGGGGAGAAATTGAATACTTGGGACAGTTTCCACCAATAATTAAAAAAATATATATACATTTTGCAAAGCATCAGTAATTGTAGCCTATTTCCGCGATTTATGCCATTGCTGGATTGAATAAGTTGTCTACTTATTTGGAAAAGGCAGACAAGCTTTCACTAATTTGCATCCAAATTTTGCATCTACACATTTTTCTACTTTCTTCATGTCTATGTAAAATATAGTTCTGCTTTCAATGCGTTCGGATTACAGACTGATACAAGTTATAGTCTATTGGTTAAGTATCAGTGTTGAGAGGTGCATTACTTGGAACATCTACCTTACATTGGCTTTGAACTAAAGTGCTAGTCAGTTTTGGGATCGGTAAGATCATAGGTTTCTTCTTATCGGCATGATCCCTCCCCCCATCTCCAGGGGCAGAGTCAAGAGCCCATATGAGGATATTGAAGAAATCAGAGGTGAGCCACTTCAGGTATATCACATGATGTCCCTGAGCACTTAAACCGGCTCCTATGCTCTGCAACCACTGGCAAACATATCTTAAGCTGTATCTAAAACTGGCCAGAGACATAATGATAATCATTAATGATGCAAATGATTATACAGGCGTTAATGATCATCATTTATGTCTGTACTAAAAATGATGAGCTGTGACGGTTGAAAATCGGCCCCATCAGGTGGAACCCTCCTTCAAAGATCTGTCAGTGATACACGCTATGATCGTAGGGTTTACCTAACTATTCTCTAGGACAAGTGCATTTGGGGCACATTATTTCCCATGATATGAATGATTAGGACACATTGTTCATATTACGGGAAATATCTCTTTGTTTATTCCACTTTCCCAACAAACGTTCTGGTCAGAAGTCAAAAAGCTTGTATCTGAGGAAAATCATCTATGGCTATCCTTTTATCGATGATCACTGGATTGAGGGTTACAAGAGTTGTCCATCTCATTTTATTGGCCTCGCCTGTGAGACTCCAAGTTGCTATCTAAAGAAGGTTGATGAGGTGTGATAACTCTTTGTATAACCCTTGATGTTACTGCTAAACCAATTACCTCATTAAGTGTCCTCTTATCCCCGGCTTGTAGTTAAAGAACACAAACTATCTTGAGTAGGTACAAATGCCCTGCGTAACTTCAAAGGTCCTACATTTAATATGAACTAAAGTTATTTTAGTTAGATTTAGGATCTTAGAAATTTGGTTTTGTTTTTAGAAACATGGATATCATTAACGTGACTATTTGACAAAATCAGTCCAGCAAACATACAGAAGCCAAAGTGACACAAATTTTACTAACAAAATGCAAACTAGACATTCACTTTCATTGTCTGATCTAAACCGTATCCATCATATTTAACTACTGATTTCTCGTACTTATTTATTTTGGATTTGAACTTTTGTCCTTTGCTAGTAAATAAGTAGAAAACACACACACACCTTACAAATCACTATTGTGATCCCAAGAACCCATACTTCAGGTTGGGCGCATTCAATATGGCTACCTGCAGTAAAGTTACACACGCTAATTCTTATTTTATATATTTATACAATAAATGAAAGTTCAGATTCCACGGTCATTTACCACAATATAAAAACCACATTTTAATGGTGTGTCTCCTTAATCATACAGAATTTGTGCTCGGTACAAACAGAATGAGCTGCTCACCCTATCTCTGCAAAGGCAGATTAGCATGAAGCTAAGGAAATGCAATATCTAATCCACTTAGCATGTATAATTAAGAAAAAAGATTTGTACAACACTTCTCTATTTGTCTGACATGTTGCAACAGGCCTTCACTATGCCATGCGGTACAGTTCTACCACTGCTCAAAAGCTTTGTGTGGATGATGTATTAATCAGAATATTTTATGTGCATTATCCATTATTAGTGAGCGGTACAGGTTTCCAAGCCAGTCATAAAAATATGTTCTTATAAGAAATGCAAATGATCTATATCTAGTAAAGTATAGAAGCCTTCATAGTGAAAATTAGAGTCCCATAGGATTATGATTCCTAGTGATAGTGAACCCCTCTGTAGAAGCTGTACTTGCGAAACGCGCATTGGGGCGTTGCAACCATTCTGCGGACCACTACATTCCCCTCATCTCTATGGGTAAGATTTCTCACATGGACCCCCCCTGGTTCTACCAGGTGGGTATAGACTTACACTTAAGGCTATCTCAGGACAACCTTACTTGTTTTATCTGTGGTAACCCGTGCAGTTTTTCCCCTTTTTTCCACATATGTTCTTACGTACAACTTGTACCTTTTTTCTAAACTATATACTACGTCTCAACACTATGATACCATAATAGTACTTACAACTGAAACAGGTGTCTTTTTGTAGCCGCATGGTATATAACGTTGTTCCGTGTGTATCAGTGAACATCTACCCGTGACTGTACTATTACGGTTTGTGTGGTCCATGTACAGACAATGTTCTTTAGATCCTCTTTTGCATTTTTATACTGTTTGTCTTTTTTATTATAATAAAATGTATACTATTTTCTATTTATTCATGGCTTTGTGACTCATTGTTCTCTTGTTTTGTCTATGATAGTGAACCCTATAGGAATAGTACATACACAGAAGTATTATTTGCAATTATCTAGGCCTAACAGGAATAGAGAACCCTCTCATGTTGCGATTTGTAGAATATAGGTCATTTTCCCGATGGACTTTGCATATGCTAATCCCCCAAAAATATACTAGTAAAAAACGTGTACCCCAATATTCAATGTTATTGTGGACACCATCTGAAATAGAGCTCTGGCTACATCATCTTACTTCTACTGAGATTCTCGCGTAACTTCATGCCTGGCATTGAAAGGATTTAACTGTTTTAGGTCTAGAGGGTTTTAAATGCACTGAAATGCCAGAAAAGATTAACGGCCACAGGTCCATTGCAAGTACATCATAAGAAAGCCATGTAATATTTCTGTACACTGCTGCACAGGCTAAAACTGTACTATGCTCTGGGCCTTTGCCCACTCAGTAAGAATGCAGACAGCACATAAGCTACCATTAGCCCATGTGTTATCCAATTCTCCAGCGGTTGGAGACTTGCCAGTGACAACACATGCTGCTTGCTTAACCATGTTTTAAAACAGAAATTAGATTTGGAAAAAAAAAAGAAAAGAAGGTATATTTTCCTTAAAGAAATCCAGCTTTTGCAAGAACATTCTTCAGCTCGCCCAGAAAGTTTGTTTTCTACTTGTAATGAAAAAATTGTAACAGAAGAAGAAACAATTATACACATGTGGACTCCCCATCTCCTTACAGACAGCGGTACTTTTTAGAATGACACAAGGAACATGCCGACCTGGTCTGAAGTTTTGAAAAAGAAGCCATCTACTTGGGTAAATGTCTTATTTTTTATATAATACATTACGCTCCAAGAGCAGACTGATAAACCACTAAGCACTGTAACAACACGCTCTTGACTTTTGGCAGCCAATTTACCGAGTGGGATCTACAATCTAAAACAAAAACACACAAAAATGCAACAAATGTTAAAATGCTCTTAAAAAGCAGCTACAACTTTTTTTTCCTCTCTTTTTAAACACGCACCAGTCTCCAGATCCCTAGTGAACGGACAGCATGTGTTAGGCAACTTCTGGGAGTTAGCAATAAACAAATCAGGTCAGCATCTGGCAGAATCCGCCAACACTTGTCTTTGGTGGCACTAAATGGATAATTATGGTGATCTGACACTAAGAAAAATGGTGCTTAATGTACATACAGATAAATAATTATCCTGACTGTATTTAATTTACAGATGTGCAAAAAGGTCCAGTTCCCACCTTCAAAAGTGTCCCGACACTTAGGGTATTTTAACTGCTCTAATTACTGTTGAGAGCACATAATTAGAAGCACTGATCACACTGTCAACAGCTACAGCATAGCTCTAACCTACTAAGAAAAATAGCAAAACGCCATCCAAATGCAAATCATGTTCCTAACACAGAAAGGGAACACAATAAATATGATACACATTACCACTAAAAGCAGATTAATATGTTTCCATGCACATCAAGGGATTCACATAGCAAATAAAGTAAAAGTAACAGCCTATATGTTTAGTAAACTATTAACAAATATGAACTAGATAGATAGATAGATAGATAGATAGATAGATAGATAGATAGATAGATAGATAGATAGATAGATAGATAGATAGATAGATAGATAGATAGATAGATAGATTTATTGATTAATGGAATGTAGATTAACATATGGATATAAATTAGAATATAAATTAGAAAGATACAATATAGATAGTTAGGAACACAGATTGATAATATACATTTTAATAGACATACATATATTGATCAATGACATATATATATATATACACACGCACACATAGCTAGAATATAGAAAGATTGATGGATGATTGATTGATTGATTGATTGATTGATTGATTGATTGACAGATAGATAGGCAGTTCAATAGACATACAAATATTGATCAATGAATATATATATACATATATATATATATATATATATATAAAATCAGACATTAGATAGGTAGAAAGATAATTGACATACATATATTGATTAGTGACAGATAGACACAACTATTAGATAGATAGATAGATAGATAGATAGATAGATAGATAGATAGATAGATAGATAGATAGATAGATAGATAGATAGATAGATAGATAGATAGATAGATAGATAGATAGATAGATAGATAGCAGGCAGTCCAATAGACATACATATATTGATCATATATATATATATACATATATATACACATACACACACACACACACACACACATATTAGATACAAGATATTTTAGTATACAGATATATATTGATCGATTGGATTATTATGTACAAATATTATATATTCCCATGCATAGAAAATTTTATACACATAAATATATATATATATATATATATATATATATATATATATTATATATATAACTGAACATAATAACTATCATGTGACACATATTTAGGACTAACATTGCATTGATTCCTGAGTGAAAAGATAGCAAATAATCGATAATCAAAGCAGTACCGGTTGACTGAACTACGGCTCTGTGGTCATGTTGCACAACTACTAGCAATACACACAGACCTGTATTTTCCATTCTTCGACAGATTTCTATCACATGTATCGCTTCACGTGATGGTGAAAGCTGAGGACATCTATAAAGTTGCTGAAATCTGAGCTTCTACTTGTATTCCAATGTCTTGGACAAATATAACTTTAGTGAGAGCTAAGCAGAAGAAAGAAAAGAAGGCCTTGCATTTTCATCTTGCTTTCATCTTGGTCATTCATTCAACCATTCAGTGCCCTATTCAGCCGAGCTTTTCATTATGCAAAAAAATGCTAATCCTTTTCCGATGCTTTCACACTTGTATAAACCACCATTCCTTCAACAGAAAAGTAATTATATCAGTTTACCTTCCTGTCAAAAACAGGATTAATATTCTGATAGCAGAATTTTTTCTAATTTTTGCAGTAGAAAGCTAAAGATTACTTGGTAAGGTATTAGTGAAAGCAGGATTCTTTTTTTTTTTTTTTTTTTGAATATGAATGTGTTAGCCAATGCAAGACGATAAAAAAAAAACAAAAAACTCTTCTTCAGCTGCTGAGGGAAGTCTTTTCAATCACAGAACTGACCTTCCCTTTGCAGGGGCCCGAGCAGAATAAGTCTCATTCGGGTCTATTAATCAGAGACAAATTATGAAAGAATGTGGCTGGACTGGTTGACACTATCCTATCTAGGAAGACTCAGTAACAGCGTTGTAACAATGTCCTCTTCATGGGTAATGAACAGACAAATAGAGCAGAGCAACTATTTATTTGCATATGCAAATTCCCTCACAGGGGAAACATGTACAAACAAGTGTCATTGTGAGGTGGATTAGGCAAACAACATTTTCTGGACGCTCTGCAACCCTAGAACATTAGTCAGCACAATTAAACCAGTCTCCATGACTACTAATGAAATGTTACCATGGTATGAGTTAAATTAGATAGCTAGTTATGTTTCCACAATCCAACTTGAAATCCATTATTATTGCTGGACAATGCAGCAATTGTGCTTGGCTGATCCTTGGCAGCTCAACAAGCCTCAAAAGTTGACAATTTGCATATGTTAATATAATTAAGCACTAATTACATGAAACTTGTACATATTCACAAGCACCTTCCCTCAGCGTTTTTGTCTTTGAACGTTGGCCAAATCCTTAACCCTCTGAATGGTCTGGAGCAAGGAGCTCTGCCTTTGGGTGCAGCCCCAAGGCAGACACAAAAAGGCTCTTCTTCTGTAAACATTGAGCTCAACCTGGCCTCTCATATTTCTATCAACAAAGTGAATGTCGTCTATGTACCTATACAGAATGTATAGAGAACGGCACTCGCATATACACAAATGTACTTATAATGTACAGTACACAAGACAAAAATATGAAAAAATACCAAAACAACAACAACAACAACAACAACAACAACATGAC